>NW_010325370.1:21960-55868 GCF_000700745.2 Antrostomus carolinensis | reverse complement strand
ATTCTATGATTCTATGATTCTATGAAAATCTACAGTCTAAACTAATTTAGAAATTAAATCTTGGACTTTTGCTGCCGCAAATTAACATTTTATTAGCAATGTTTGTTACCTTTAGGCTTCAGGTAGTAACAAAACACATTCTCATTTTTAAATTTCATGTTGGTAGTGTCACTCTGGTGCATGGTAGGTGCTGGTAAAATGCCAACACTTGTCTGCTGTTGCCATGCTGCAGAACCTTAGATATTGCAGGTATTTCCTATTTGGTTGAGGATGGCATTGTGTAGGAACTTCCCATGAGCTCTGGCTTGTGATGCCAATCATTCCAACCACTTTTCAATCTGGTATTTGAGATGCCAGTCACAGGCTGTGTCCTGCTGAGGTTTCCCTCATTCTATTTCTGGCTTTTCCATGGGATCAGGGACAAGGAAGTTTTTTATTTTTTTCTGTCCTTCATTATCTCTAACTTGTAAGCAGAATTAGTAGTTTAAACCAGTCGGTAACTTTTTATTAAAAATAACATTTTTCTGGAAATACTGATCTTGAATACAAAAATAATTCACAAGTATGAACCATTTTTTGTTTGTCAAAATTTAACCAGAAAAGATACTTTTGCCAAAACTTTTATTAGTGAAAAAAAGCATTTTTCCCCCAAAACAGAATTTCTGAGAAATACGTCTTGCAGTTAGGGTAGTCCTTTTGACTTTAATATTCAATTACTTATACAAACTGTAAATGTTCCAAAAAGAAGAGACAGGGAGAGCATAAACTTCCATGCAGGTGTGCAAGATCACTGGTCACGGGCTTGTATCTCTTTGTGTCTCTATGAGTGTAAGACAGTTTGAAAGCCTCCAGCTGCATCAAAAACAAAAAGGAGAAATAGCAAAAATGTGAAATGAGAGGTAATTACTGAATGATTTTCTGATGTGTTTTAAGTGCCAGTGGCCTGATTACCACATGCACTATTACAGTAATGCTATTACAGTAAACTACAGGTTTTGGTGCTAAAATAATTATGATTTCAGAAATTATAATAACATCTTTTGCCACTTGCAGTCTAAAGCAGAAACTGTTCCCCCATGCACATAATTGAGAAATAGGACCGTAGATTTAAAAGTTCCTGCCTAGTGGGAAGCCAAACACCTTGTAAACCCAACATGAATTAGATTCCTGGTCACTAAAAATCTACTTGGTTTCTTGTGTCACTTGTGTTGTCTATAACACTTTACTGAATTTCCCAGTCAGCGTAGCAATCTGTTGGAAGCAAAATTATCTGAAGGACTCATATCCACAAGCTAACCTGCAAAAGGACTGACAAAATTACTTTTAAAATAATTAAGCATATGTGTGTTCCTAAGCCAGACAGTGTTTTTTATTAGTGAACAAGTTTGATGCTTCAGGAGCTGACAGAAATTTTGCCGAAGCAAGAGTAGGATCTGATGATGAACTGGAGATGAATCTTTGCATTGTTCTCAAGGATGAAGTGACACATGCCCAGGGATTGACAGAGCTGGGCTGGATGGGCTGTCAGGGTCTGAGGCACATGTGGGAGATTCCCACTCCTCCCAGACCACAGAAGCTGGCTGGTTGGTTTTCCATGCTCCTTCCTGTGCCACCATCACTGCAGGGTGGGGTGCTGGCACAGGGAAATTTTCCATCTGGGCATGAATGGACACAGTTTATGCTGAAAATAGAGCTAAGAAGGATTTTTTATAGCAGTGTTTAATGCAAAGCAAAATGCCTTTCTTGTAAAATTGAAGATCTCTGCAATGAAATACTGATTTCCCTGCAAGATTTTGCTTTCCACTAAAGAAAAAAAAGAGGAAACTGTTAATTTTTCAATATTCCTGAGATGAAATATTTAAAGTTTTGAGTAGACCAAAGATATTTTCTGCTGTTCACTTTAAAAAACTGTTTCCATTGGTTTTTATTGCCATATATGGTTTAATGTACTCTCTCATTTTCTCTTCCATGATGCAAACACATCTAAACTGTGTAGTGATAAGGCTGAGAGAAGAAAACTAAAGAAAAATTTGAGGTAGCAGTACAAACAATTGACATGTGATGGTGTTGAATTAACTTGAACAGCTCAGCAAGCTGAAAATGAAGATTGTCAAGTTACATAATTAGATTAAAAATGGTGTGACATTCCCATACTTAGAAACCCACATTTTCAGAATTTGTATTTTGCCACATTTTTTAAGGATTTAAAAACTTTTTCCTGGTATAAAGCCAAATATTAAAATACTCACAGAGTTTAATTGCTTTATGAAATAAATTGTTAACAGATTAGAAGTGCCACCATAATTAATAAACTTGCTTTGGATTATGCTGATGTGAGAACTATTCCCGTGGGTACTTTACAGCAGAATCTTCAAGTGTTTTCAATTACAGTTAATGGCCTAGGGCTCTCTGGCTCCTCCTGGCAGCCCTGGTTCTTGAGCGCAGAGAGGAGGCAGCGGGTTACGTCAGTCTAATTTGGGAGCAATGCCATTGTGAGTAACACTAGGGACAGAACTTTTTCCGCAGCATTTTGGTACCATTCAGCTTTTGTCAGGAAAGCTGAGTGTTGGTGCCGAAGTTGGCAGAGGATGATATAATTGGTGACAAGCCTGTCCCTTTCTCAGCTTACGTCCAATGCCCTGTGTGTAGCAGCATGCTCACCACGTGCTGTTTTGGAGATGCTGCTGCCTAACAGCAGACCAGCAGCTGTTGGCGTTGCTCATTTCTCCCAGACTCATATTCGTGGTGGGGTCTTCATTTCTTGGTGTTCAATGTCTTCTGTGTTTTCTATAGCAATTCATGAGGCGTAGTTGCTGGTAGCCCATGGTGAGAGCATTGCACCATAAGTATTTAAACAAGTGCTTATTTACACGCTGTGAATGCAGCGTCCCTATTAAACCCCATGGAGAAGAGGCAGAGATTTTCTGTGTCATTTTAGATAACTGCAACTATTCAGCAGTTCAAAAAGGCTCAACAAATATTCTTGCTATTCTGTGGAAATCTTTATGTCCATTTTCACATCCACAAGTCTGAGTGGGAAAAAAATTTTGTTCTGATTCAGAATAATTTACCCCTCAGTATGCCTATCTCACACTTGCATAATAAAACCAGGGTTCAGAGTGGAATGCAAACAGGGGGTTGTTGCAAATGAAGCCATTCATTCAACAACAAAAAGTGGAATATGAGGTTATTTTGCTAGAATCTTGCAGCAAAGTCAAAGTAAAAGAATAAATAGTTCTGTGTGCTTTTACCAGTGGTGGTTTTTTGACATCATTGCTTTTTTTCCTAACAAACAAAACCCATCAAAGAAGAAGAGCAAGACTAATTGGAAGAGAATTAATTTCCATCTAACAAATGTTTTACCAGTTACAGACTGTTCAGATAGTTATGAGAAATTGCAATACAATCATAAAAGGAGAATTACCTCACGTTTATATCAATAAAACTAATTTTATTGGGAACGCTGGGCTTGTGTTGCAGCAAACACTCAGAGATAAGTTGACAGTAGCACTCAAAGGTAAACAGAGTAGATGACAGCTAATTGCAGATGTAGGAGGCAAGTGGCAGACTAAGAGGAGTTCTGCCTCTGCTCTCTGAGTGTGAGAGATTTGTGTTGGGTTAGGCCATTTCAGGGTTATCTCAGCACATAGTAGTTCAGAGTAACATTTCCAAGAAGGCATTGCTTTGATGTCACCAGCACAGTAGCAAAGACGTTTTGGAATTGTTTGACACTGGCTTAATTCAACCTTCACTTGTGCATTACACAGACATTTTGCATATTAATTTCTGCCTGTTCTGACTCTAACCATGCAGCTTACAGAGGTTCAGTTTATATCATTAATATTTTGTGTGCTTTTTTCCTAGTTCTTGGTACCTGAAATAATGAGAGACCTGTGTCACAGCCCACCAACAGTGCTTAGTGGCTTCTGACCTCCTGGAACAGTACTGGAAGCAATGTGCAGAGAGGCACTCTGAGCACTGACTTATCAATAGTGCCCCTCTGGAGCAAAGTATTCCCAGCAGTATGTTTTGGATTCTCCTTGGAACACACTGGTGTGGAAGACCAAGGACCAGAAAGTGAGAATGAAAAGAAAGGAGCTAACATGTTTGTTGTAATGGTCTTGGAGTGGGTTTCTGTAATACAGTATTTTAAGACACTTTTGCAAGCAGGAGCAGGTAGATGGGTATGACAGTATCTCAAATGAGAATCATAGCGAAGTCTTTCAGGAAATTGCTCCAGACTTTCCTGCCTAAACCAGATGAGAGCCTCTTGACTGATGAGGTGGTACAGGATATATATAGGCTGCAAGGAGATATAAGGACTGGGTAGAAGGTGGATGAGTGTGCACTCTGTAGATGCCTTGATGCAAGAGGCACAGGCTCAGCAAAGGCAGTTAGGGAATATAGTAGCAATGCATTTTAAAAGGACAATTTGGTGATGGTTTGGGACAGGGTTTTTCATCTCTCCTCAGCTCCTATTACTGTAAGGAGATCAAAACATATAGATTTAACTTCTTGTTTCTTAAAATGCCAAATTACATTGTGGGTACTTACCCAAAAAACGATTCCAATGTTTTCTTTGATTTATTCTCACAACAAGGGTGGACAGTCAGTTCTCTGAATGGAATCTGCCAACCTCAACTTCAGGTTTCATAGCAGGAAAGAAACCTGTAAGTAATTCACTAACATGAATAAGGTAGTTGGTCTGCTTATGACATTTAACTGAGCTCACTGAAGAAGTAAGCCAGTATATTACCCTACTCTCTTTTTGTTTTTAAATCTGTATTTGTTCCAGCCACTGCTTTGGCTAGGTTATTTGCAAGAAGTGGGCTCTCATTTTTCTCAGTACACTGGAGCTGAACATTGCCATAGCAATTTCTGCTCTGTTTTATATTAGTACTGTATAACATCATCTTTATTCCTTTATTCATGTGTATAATACAATGGCATTCATTGAGGCTATAAAAGAGTGTCTAGCAAATGCATCTTTTACATTTAGTGTTCTCTTAAAAAATATAATGGCAGAAGAAGTAGGAAAAGGACACCTGAATGCTGGCAGCTCAATATCACTTATTATAAAATTGGTTTTATTTTTCTGAAAGTGTATTAGTTTCCTACAATTTATGTAGATCATGTGAACTCTACTTGACCCTTCAGCATCCTGAAAATGCAGTACACTATGGAAAAATACTAACTTTCTCTAGCTCATTAGTACAGGTACCCATTCACTGGATGCCCATTCAGTGTTCATTGTAATATTTTGTTAATGATGCTAGAAGTGTTTTATATTGTAAGTTGTGTATTTTTACCTAGTATATTTTAAACAATATCCTTTATTTTCTGAAAAACTACAGTAACTGAAACTGGAAATAAAGGTTAGCAGCTCTGGAAACTAACTTGTCAAAATGTCCTTGATGCAATTCTTAGGAGTCTTAAAGTTATGATTACAAAGATATTTTCAAGAACACAGAGCTCATGCATATAAATATGAGGTACAGCTGGTTTTGGTTTAGATATTAATTGGCTATTTATTCAGATATTCAGCACTGACTTACTGCGAAAACGTGTCTGTCTGTCTGTTTTCTAGCCCTAGGGTTAGGCTGGCTCTTGGGAGGCACACAGTAGAAATCACAAGTACAAGACAAGAGCAGTTCAGTGCTTTTAAAGAATACACTGTTGTCAGCAAAAGTTTAGTAATCACAGTTGTTAGATCAATTATATACATCAGGCAATATTATTTTCAGAAGTATTGACTATTGGAAATACACATTCTGCTTTCTACTGGAATAAGACATGTGTGAAACCCAGGAGATGAAATTTAAAATCCCTATGAAAAAATATAACCTGCTAGTGTGCTGAATAGTTTTGCTCTTAGTGCAATGGCAGATTCTACTATTTCAGAACTGTGACAGATTGCTGATAAGAGCCTGTTAGTGCCTCTGATCAATTATTTTTGAAATCTGCAGGATTCTGAAAAATCAGTTCCCTAAACTGGTGGGGATTTCTGGGCTGATGTTCTAACTCTGAAGAAAAGTACTAAGAGCTACTAAGTACTAAGGCTCTGACACTAAGTGCTGTGTTGAAGGCAACTTTGAGGGAAAAAAACACACACACAGAGGATTAGTTTGTAGAACAGAAAGTTCAGATACCTAGTTTTTGCACAGCAATACAAAGATGTGGATAAAGGAGAGCTACCACATGTAACAACCTTTTTATTTAAATGAAGGTGTGCCTGATAATACAAAAAATGCTCAAATGCCTCTCTGCCTTTAAGTTTACAGTGAGGTGGTTACAGCAGGTTTTCAATGGTTTCTGTAAATTATTAAAAAAACCCCAAACTATTTGTATACAAACTATACAGCAATACACAATGTACAAAATCAAACTATATTTTATTTGGCCAGAACATTTCCAGACAATTGTAGTGTTGTTGAAAGCCCTCTTCTGGGCAAGCTGAAATGCTTTTCTGGAGTAAGCTCATTTTGGTGTGGTTTTGGATGGGAACACTGAGGGAAAAGAAGAGCTGTACTTTATTATCCCCATGCCCGTTGTAGAAATGCAGCAATGGACTCTGAGAGAGCCTCTGGCTTGTCCTTTTACAGAGGCATGATCAGAGTCAGAGGAAGGTCTTGTGTTTGCAACATCAGTTTAAAATACACGGTTTCATGAAAGCACTGAGAGGTAGCAGTGAATCTGAAATGGATGGATCTCAGCCACTGACCAAGAACAGGCTTCTTCAATTGACCCCTAAGATTAAGCAAAGGTGATACTCCTACAAAAGAGCTCTTACTGATCATAGAGCCCAAACCACCAGTCAGATTCACAACCTGATATTTGGTGTTACAAAATTTTACCATGAAGGAACTAGTTTGCATGGGAAGGTGGCAACATTTATTCATGAAAGAAGTGATCTCTCTATCTGAATGTTGAGTATCTTTAATGATGAGCTGTGACATGTAAACCAAGTCCTACACAGGATTTGGGCAAAAGAGAAGTTAATGAGCTGTTAACCTGCATTTCGTCAAGTAAATGACTTATTTTTTAAAAAAGAAAAATATAATGATTTGTTGCCTGTCACAGTAATTAGTAAGAGCTGGTAGGATAAAAATATATAAATCCAGATGCTAAAAGATTCTTTCCCTCTCCTTTTGATGCCTTACTGTAGCTTTATTTTTAAATCACTCTGAATTTATTGCATAACCATACAACTTGGCAATAAAGTTCTGTCTTGCTCTGTCCA
Source organism: Antrostomus carolinensis (assembly GCF_000700745.2). NCBI lineage: Eukaryota > Metazoa > Chordata > Aves > Caprimulgiformes > Caprimulgidae > Antrostomus > Antrostomus carolinensis. The sequence goes on along the minus strand of NW_010325370.1, from coordinate 48,628 downwards.
TCTTATTTTAATTTTTAATTGTGTTAATTTCTAAAATGTTGTAGGATTATTTAAATAGAGGTAGGACCCAGATGGAGTATTGAGACATACATCTGAATTCTTACCATACTAACATTAAGAGCATCATGGCATCTTGGTATTTAGTGAGGAAATTTAAAAAAAAACCCAACCTCTCAGTTGCTGATATGAAATGAAAATGTTAAACCTCCTCTCAAGCATCCAACTGCACTAACAAGTGAAAAGATGTTAATAAGAAAGAATACCGAGCAGGGTGACTTTTCTAGCTGAGAAAAACAGGATGTATTTATGCATCATTTCCAAATGTAGTTCTAGAGAAAGAGTAGGTAGCAAAAGAACCATGTGTTCAAAAAAAGATCTGTGAGATCCTGCATGGCATAATGACAAGTGTGGGAAGGCATATTTATTAGAAAAAAAGTGTGAGTAAATATTCACAGAGAAAAGTGGATTGGAAATGTTTTAAAGGTTATAACAAATAATCCCTAAGTTGTTTGTCTTGGTTTCTCTCTGCAGCCGTTTCCCCTTGAAACACAAAATGTCATTTGTCTCATTGGACTTTCTGACTGCGTTGGACCTGAGTTCAATGGTCACTGGTAGATCATTCACAATATAGGTAAACCTGCTGGAAAAGAGAGGATTTTGGTTGAAAGCACTTCTTCTGAGTAAGTAATTTGAGTGATTCACTCCTAAGCATTATCACTTTTATTTTTGTGGCTGGAGAGGAGGATTGGCATGACAGCATACTGTGAATGCTAAGTGATGAATGCAACTTCAGACTGTGTCATAATGTGCATTCCCATCAGAGAGAGAATAAAAACTACTTTCTTGAAGTGAAAGCATAAATTTTTAGTTACACAAATGGATACAAGATTTAATCTTGAGCATCATTATTAACCTGTGTGAAATGACTTTGCTGACCTATTCCCATCTCTTGGGAAGACTTCATACTTCTTTGGTAACCTTGGCAAGAAGTGAAAGCATAAATGATACCAGGCAATGATAGAGTTGGTTTGAGGGATTGTGGAGTATTACTCTGCTAATCTGTACAAGTTTGCATTGCAGTTATTTTTATTCTACTGCCTTTGAATATAAATGTAGATGTATACCTTCTGTTTCTTTTTCACTCCCTGTTTATCACAAACATTAAAATTCTAGAAGGGCAAATTCTGATGCCTACCTTAAGACAGTAAAACAATTATATAGCAAACTGTGCAGTCCCCAGGATTTTAGTAATTATTCACTGACAAAAACCCCAGAACCTAAAGCTAGTTAATTAGCCAGCTAATTCAGTTTAGGAGAGGATGCAAACCTATTTATACAGAATTATATTTATTTCAAAGACCTATTTTGGAGACAGAGAAGCTCATGGCAGTGTATGTCTTCAGTGCAGCAAAGTCCCAGTCCTTAACTAGCCCTCCTGAATCAAAACAAACAAAACATCATCATCATCTTTTCAAACTAGATTTCCCAGAATAGATAGCCTATTTGTTTACCCAACGTGCAGACCAAAAGTCTTTTAATGTACATTAATGAGAAGGTAGAAGTAGCAGAGAGTTCTTAATGGATTCCTGACCTAATTAAGATGAAATGAAAGATTCCCTAGGGTACCTGGATTGTATGTAGGTTAGACACTCACACATTCCCTCATGTCTCTCTCCATAGAGGAAAAATATGAAATGATACATGGACTTGTGTTTTGAAACTGGTAATATCTGAACTCACAGAAGAGGCAAAACTCCTTTGACCCTTTGTAAGTGAGGGGCACTCACTGAGCTGCTGACAGTTCATGATATATCAAGCACAAAGGACCACATCTGTCTCTTTTGTAGAAATACTCTTTCTGTCAGGTGTGAAACTGGCTTTTGATTAATCAGTTGAACAAAAAAGACTGAAAATGCAGCAAGAGATAAAGCTGGTGTCTGCAATGCTACAGAACAATAATATCTGTTCTAATTATACATAATGGCTCAGTTAAAGTTCAGTCTTTACTTGCAAGTCTTCCTTCAGAAGACTTACTTCTGAAAAGGTTCCCAATATTGTTTTCTTCCTGTTGTTGTTCCTCCATTTCATGGAATGTTTCTTGTGAAATATAAAAACCTTTTGAAGATATACTTCATGTTTAGCCTTACCCATCAGAGCAAAGGATGTACCAAAGCAAAAAAGAACATGGTGGCAAGAGCCAGTAAAAACTTTGTGATGCTCAGGTGCAAATTTATGATGATGGAATTTGATTTTAAGCCAACTTCATATATCATTGCAATGCTTAACCTTGCTCTCTAAGATATAGGTAGGTTATATCTTAGAGAGTAAGGGTTCTAAGTGCTAACAGAAGATAATCTTGCAGTTGAGTTGCTTAATATGATGCATTTGAACAATCAATCAGTATAATTTTTAATGGAAAACTAAGGCCTTTCATGTAGAATCTGTAATTTTGATTTAAGTGAAAAAAGAATGTCCCCACATTGAAATACTATAGTTGGATATGCTTCAGTGATGACTCACCAGAGCTACTGTTCAGTTACATCATGTCCTTGTTTTCTCACATATACTGGATTCCCCATCAGGGCTTCAACTTCCACAGTGCAAGCAGAAGCTGGAAGGCTCTCCTATACCTTTAGATATTACTCATATAAAAGCTTACATGTCAGCATAGGACATGCAGTCTGACTAGGAACATGAACCTCCTGTACTGTAACTCATATGAACCACCCAAGTTCTTCTGAATAAACATATTTGGATTTGAGCTGCGGTATTTCAGCTTTTGAGTCATCATGGAAAAGTTTAGGATTTCAAGAGCCACAAAAGAATATTGCTTATACAAATGCAACCACTTATTTTCTTTTTACAACACAGCAACTCACTGCGGTCCAGGCTTTTAGCTCTGTGCAAAAGGTAACTATGGACATAGAGCTGAATACATTGCCACATATGTCTACTCATTTTTACTTCTCTGCTCTTCACCACTGAATAGGACACAAGGGTGCTTTCATCCTGACCAGTTTCCTGCGCACACAATTATTATTGTAAAACTCTTTGCTTTCTAATTTGATTCCCTGAAAAGATCTGAAGACTACAGAGGTTACAAAGTTCCTGTATGAAACTGTGGGGACCTTCTGTCAAACAGATTAGTTTATTCATCTGTAGCTTGGTCACCTTTTGTTTACTTGTTAATGAAAATATTTTTAAGCAAGAAATATCAGGGAAAAAAGTTAATCACTGAGGGATCTTATTCATAAGCGATTCTTCTGATGCTAAAGGTGGGATTCATATGACCCATTTTAGAGGTTTACTTTGATGGGATGAATCGTGCCCTGCGAGTGCTTTTTTCTCTACACTGAACATAAAAGGAACTTAGTATGACTGTTTCAGATGTAAGTCTCTGCATTTATTCATCTGAATCTCACTGTCATGTATGAATGCTTAAGACTTTATTTAGCAGGGAATAGGGGAGAGTAGGCACTCAGAGAATATATACATACATATATATCCACATAAATGGGGAGAAATAACAAGCTGAGGACTGATGTGGGCTGTAGAGAGAAAATCAGTAGCTTTTCTTACAAAAGAAACAAAGCTAAATCACAGACCAGATTGTTAACAGCAATCTAACAAGCAGTCACATTAGCTGTTACTAACGACAATGAGAATGTTTCTCTGAGCAACTGCTCACAATCTGCCTCTGAGATTTAAAGCAAATGCTGAGGGGATAAAATCAAACCATAAATTGGTTGAGGATGGGTGAAAGTAAAAGGAAAAAGAAGAAAAATGGGAAAAGGGATAGAGCAAAATGTGTGAATACACGGTGAGACAGAATGCTGAATTTCACTCTTACAACCCTTAAAAGGTTATGAGGCTCAGCCAAGATGGGAATAGATGGTAAAGCAAAGTAGAATTATTGAAATTAAGTGAGTAAAACAGACCATAGTAGAAGTAAGGAAAACTTTTTTTTTCTTTTTTAAATGATGGACATGCTTTTCATTGAGCCATGTTTAAATGAAACATTTGTAAAGACACAGACTTCCTGATCAAAATACGTATAGAGAGACTATTTATTGTTTAACACTTAGAGTTTTGAGGAAGTCGACAGTCTTCTTAATTCATATTAGCCTTTGAACTTGTACAACCTTCACATGTGCCTTGACAAGACAATTTGGTTATTCTGGCACAGGATACTCAAGGGTATTCGAACAGTCTGTCTAAGGCGGAAAATGCTCACTTCTGTGTGTAATCCACGGAGAAAGAGTCTATTTCAAAGGAAGGTTGCTGGCAGAAACCTAATATATATCTTCACATTTCCTTCCTGAAGGTCCTGTTTTTCACCCCTGACTATGGTGGGAGAGCAGGGTAAGTAAGCTGCCTGGGAATGGGAATGGGTGTCTGTCTTCACCAGGAACACCTCCACTTCAAGATGAACAGGCAGCAGAGCAGCATCTCCAGACTGGGTCTGCAACATCACTAATTACTGTTTCACTATGGAGTTGCTCCACTGGGAGAGTCCAATGGGGCTGATGGTTCAGTCTCTGCTCGTGGGATAGCTGGTTTGAAGCAAAGACGTAAGTCAGGTTTTGCTAGCCTGTGTGACTACTGTAGCTAGAATGCAAGGTCTTACTCTGACTCTCCAGTATTTAATTCCTTAGATGAACTGAATCAGTTCTTATAAGGAAAATCTGTATATTATTTGGTGGACAGGTGTCCTCCTTGCAGAGTCAGACCCTCTCTTTAGTTAAATGTGAAATAGGGATTTGAAACTGTCAAGCACATCCTGGCAGATTGCCTACACACCCTTCAGTCACACTTAACTTTTAAAACCTTAAGACAACCATGACTTAGTTCAAAATAAACAAGGATAATGTTGGAAAGTGCAAATAGCATCATCAGATGTGAAAAGTATTTCTTACCTAGCTTCTCTCAGCAGATTTTTTTTTCCAATCAGTTTGTTGTCAATGCATAAGAAATTACCTGTTACTGATAAAATCTGTAACTAAATAATGGTATAGCTTAATTAGTGGCATAAGTATCACCAAATAACTGAAAATAATGTCATTGTTGCAGAGTGCCCTTGATTGTGTATTTTAGCCTGCAAATAGATTTCTAGCAGTGTACATTAGTGGATCTTTGCTGAAAGCTGACTTTTTACCCTTGCAGCATGTGTAATAACATCATAACAGTTTGACCTTGCAGTGTTTTACTGAAGTAGCAGCATTTGGACCCAAATATTTTGAAAATCCTAAGTGTTTAGGCTCTTAGCTTCCCACTGAAATGGATAGCATTCAACTAATTTAAATGAGAATACACACAGTACTGGATACAAGACCAGTGGTGTTGGAGAATAGATACAGCTAAGACTTTTCTGACGTGCAGAAGCAGTCTCACAGTGGTTCAGTGCCACAGCCCAGGCTCACCTCAGGGGTAGAGGAAAGCTTGTATAAAGGAGGTGAAAACGTGCAAAGAGGGACAAAAATAAAAATTATCAGAGGGAAGAGAGGAGGGATAAAAAGGTGAAAAGTATTAGTGAAAAAATGAGGAAACCTGCAGGGACAGGAATTTGAGGACAGGAATTTAATTTTTGTAATGTTCAAGTCAGTAAAAAGCCAAAACAAAACAAACTTCCACTCACCAAAGTGGAGCCAAATTTTGGCCTAAATTGAAGAATCATCCTTACAGTGGCAGAAAAAAACAGAATTAAAGTATTATTATGCTTATCCTTCTGTGGCAAGAAAATGATAAACCTCTGTTTTGTCCCACTTTTATTTTCTGTTCCAGGCCATGTCCTCTGTTCACACACAACAGCAGCTACACTTTGATGCTCTTAATGACAAATCAAGATAAAATGACAGGTAGAATTGCCAGTTAATAAAGTTAATTTTAATTTTAATCCCATTAAATGTAATTCAATTCAATAACCATGCAAGATTCTTCGGGAACTTTTGGTAGGACATAGCTTTGGGAACTTATAACATATACTCCCAGTCACTGAATTTACCAAGTGGCTTAGAGAATCTTGTATTTATTGCAAGATTTAAAATTGTTTATTGAATATCTTCTGTAAATAGTCATAATCCATTTGCAGCAAGTAATTAATATGGAAGACCTGAACCTTTTTTGGAATTCACTATTATTTTTTCTGTTCACTGGATAGATCAGGACAGGATATATACTGAAAAATCAATTCTAAGTAATTCTAAAATCAACATTCTCTTGCAAATGGTCTCCAGTGTTCATTTAACCAACTAGCTTTTGCAAATGTTTCTGCCAGTAAACTGACTTGGTACTATATTTATAGAAAGCAGATATGACTGAATTCATTTTTTTAATTGGGGAGAATATCCACAGGCATTTCGAAACAGGCGCCTAGTGCCAATTGCATTGCAACTTTCCGCACAGAAAAAAACCCCAAGAGAGTATGACCAGGTGTGAAAGTTATGTGGTATATTTCTCACATGGCAGTAATCCAGGTAATTAATAGTGTGCATGAGGGGTTTTTTCTAATGAATTTTCATTCTATCAACTCATTTGATATAATTGCATATGACTGGCCCAATTATTGTGCAGACACATGCTCTGCCATTGCCTGATACGATACTTGGCACAGTTTGAGAACACACCACAGCACGTATTTTTTATTACTTAAGAATCTGAGAAGTGACTAAAAATAACAGAGGAGGAGTATATTTATTCCTACATTTTTGAGTATTTGACAGCTTTCCAAAACCTTATGCTCAGAAAGCAATCCTTATTTGGTATGTTTTATTAGCACTCTCTCTTTGAGAGATTCCTTTAAAATATAACTCAGATTTCATAGCCAGGAGACACCACTGTGTGGTCTGATTTCCTGTCCAGGATTTTCTTCAGGAAATTATTGCTCTTTGCCCACTAAAACATATTTTAGAAAAATGTGCTGCAATAAGTGACAAATGTATATGATCAGATTAATCACTGCTGCTTTCTGAAACTGTTTTCATGTTCTATTTAACAGGTCATTTAAGCCAAACATAACTGAAGTTCAGGAGGAAGGGAAAAAATGCAAAGACATTCATTTCCTTTATTAATCTAATCTCATTCTTTAATATTTTTTATGCAAAAATCAAGGTAGGCAGTAGAAATCAAACTGGTTCCTCTACTTTTCTGAACATTTTAATGCAATTTCCACTTTCAGTAATCTCAGGAACATTGTAAGAATTTTCAGTCAAATACAGAGTATGTAACAAACCAGTTCTCATTCACTGATTCTCCTCTAAGAGCTGGGAGCATACAGTTTTCTACAGTCATGCTAAGCTGATAATGACTGTAGTATTTAGAGAAAACAGCAAATTCAAAATCTTGCATGCAGAGTCTCCAGATATTAAGACCAATACTTTATTGCTTTTTAAGCAGGGAAGTTTTTGAACCTCATGTTACAGATCAAAGAGTGTTAAATGAGTAATTCTTTTTCTTAGATTTTAAAATCTAAAAATAGAGTGTCCCTTTTCTGAAACACCCATGAACTCACTTGCAGAAATCATTCCATCAAAAACTTGTAAATTAATATATATAAGCAAAAAAAAAAAAAAAAAAAAAAAAGTTGAATGAAATAGGATATTTCAACAGAAAGAGCTTGCTGAAAATAGTCTGAGTAGCTCTTCATAGTATGTCTATAAAAATAGCGCATGCTACTAGCAATCAATTTAATTAAATTAATAAACAAGCAAAGTGAAAACTGACACTGCTGGGAAATATTTTCTGAGCCACTGAATAATGGAGAAGTTCCCTTCTGATTGTTTTATGGATCATTTATATTACTGTTAATGATATCAGACAGGCATACTTACATCTTTAGGCAATGTGATCCATGCTGCTTCTTTCTGTTGCTTGCTTGTTCTGTAAGGGCTACAACTTGCAGTACAGACAGCAATGTGTATTTTGAGAGCTGATGTTCTCTAAGTCTCAAACTGTAGAGTCAAAGTTATATAAAAATATGAAAGCTACAAATTTTTAACCAAAAAGGAAATTTCGTGCTCTGCAATTTGGAAGAGAAGCACAATACTGAAATACAGCCAAAATATTATAAAGAGAATCTCCCCACCCAGCTCCTCCAGTTTTCAAAGCACCACGCATCTCTGAGGAACTTTGGCTTACTCTTGGAAATCTACATCAAAGAGACCCTACAAAAATCTTCTGAACAAACACCCTTTTAACAGAGCTTTTGCAGGATTTGTATACCCTTATGATATGATACCGTGAAAAAGGAGATTTGATCCTAGCCTAGCTGTCAGGAGGTATAATTTAGTTCAGAGCTTACACTTCTTTAAAATATGGTATTTTGCAGAAGTCATGCATGAGGCAGTCACAGGTTACATTGCCAGGGTCTTTTTATGCTAGTTTTACTTGGCACAGGTCAACTTTCATGCTGCAATCACTTCCTCAATATGAAGGCATGTTCTTCACCTCCCCCTGCCAAGACATCATGGAGTATATGCTACTTTTCCCTTTTGAAAAAACAAAACAAAACAAAACCCCCAAACATTTTTTGCTCCTAGTGAAACTGAATCGTAATTGGCAATATGTTTTCAGCATTCAGTGATGTTCAGGGCACCCTACACCCTGAGGTATTCAGAATCTTGCAGAACTCCTTAGTTCAAGGAGTAAAAACATTTTAGCACTTGACAAAAAAAGAAAGAAGAAAAAAGATGTGAAATGTCACACTGCCTAAAATAAATCAGAAATCTCAAAAAAAGGGCAGACTTAATAAAGACAGAGAAATTAATAGACTTTTTTCTTAAAAGAAAATATTTTATTTTTCTGTACATTTAAAATCTTACTTAGAAATTCAGCAATACTTTGCTGCTGAAATATTCAATTATCACATAGGAGATCTGCAGAATACAGAATGATCACACACAGAGAATTAGGAAAGCTGAGACCGAGTGGCTGCAGGATTCCTTTAAAATAAAGTCTGACTCTGGAGCTCAGACAACAGTCAAGTGTAGCAGCCTGTGTTGTTTGCTGATGAAGCCAAAGGTGTAGAGTTCTACTTGAGCTACCAGCACATTAACAAAAGGCAGACATAATGTTACTATGCAGTTATAAATGCTTTACTGGGCAGAGACACGAGCAGCACAAGAAGAGAAGGAAATAAAAAATGACATAATGCAGACATTATAAACTAAACCAGACACAAATCAAATGAAGGTTAGTTTTTTTGCTGTCTGGGTTGTAAACCTGATTAATCATTTCACAGTAATGTTTGAACTGCCTTAGTTCATACTTGATAAAAGTTCTAGGAAGCCTACAATTACAGCTGGAAAAGGCAAAATTTTCAGAAAAGAAAAATGCTCTTTTGGTAATGGCAAAACCTAAATTAAAGAATATTATAAAGAACATGTGGAAGCTAGGAGATGGAATAACCACTGGCTTGTTGCAACTAAGCTTTGCTACATTTTGCTCCTTCCCTTCATTTCTTCGAAGATAATAATAGATTCCATTTCTAACAAAGCCAGCTTTAAATACTTGTTTGCCGAAATGCTCCTCTTAAAGGAAAACCCAATCATTACTGCAAAAAAAGTAAAACAAACAGCAAAATTACCGTAATATTTGCATTATCAAAATAATGGCTGTGGCTTCCCAAGACTTCTTGTGTAGAACTTGCTGAACATCTGACTCTTGTGTTGATGAGTCCCTGTGGGCTCAAGGGACAGCAGAACCCACAATGGTAAGAGAAAATGGCAGTCCAGCAGTCTTACTCTCTTTAGCCTTTGGCAAGTCAGTATTCAGTGGGGTTTAGATTGCAGGAGTACTTAGAGTGAAAACACAAAAAATTGAGCCTTGGAGAAGATCATCAAGGTAGAGGAAAACCATAATGAATTTTAGGAAAAAACATAGTCAATCACTAAGAGAGACTGATAGAATATGAGATCAATAAGAAAGGTAATTTTGTTTCATGTGTTTCCTTTTTTTTACTGCTGAAACATCAGGTGGAAAATGAACCAGTGCTTTATTTTAAAAATAAGCAGGGAAACCTATAGAGATTAATAGGCAAGTCAGAGATCTCTGGGAATAAAAAGGGCAAAGAAGTGAAAGAAAGAGGACAACATACAAAAAAATTATTTTATAGTGGCAAAATAATTTGCCTGTATGCCCAACTGCTTTTTGACGTTCCAAGAGTGTTCTTTCACGGAATGGTAGAGGCTGGAAGGGACCTCTGGAAGTCATCTAGTACAGCCTCCTGCTCAAGCAGAGACACCAATAACAGGGTGCCCAATACCATGTCCAGATGGCTTTGAAGATCTCCAAGCATGGAAAGTCCTCAACCTCACTGGATAACCTATGCCTGTACTCCATCACCCTCACAGTAGAAAAGTGTTTCCTGATGTTCAGGGGGAACCTTCTGCCCATTGCCTCTTGTCCTGTCACTGGCCACCACTGGAAAGAGCCTGGATCTGTCTTCTTTACATTAGTCCCATTCTTATTTTATTCTTTGTTCCCAGATTTGAATAATAGTTCTCAAAAATTTATATATGCTGTTCTTTCTGTCTTCATATCTTGTTCACTTTGATTTGCCAGCTTGTTTGCTCTGAATTTTTTTTTTTTTTAAGAGCCAGTTTTTGCTAAATGCTTCTTGCATCATGGTCAGTATATTGTGCATGGCTATGATCTTCTTAACCTAATGTTTTCAAGACTTTTTCAAAAAAACTCTATTGAGACTGTATGATCTTCTAAACATTCTGTGCATGCAATTTTGCTGTTGCTTATTTTGGACCACCTATTAGTACTGAATGCTGAACACACTGTATTTTAATAATACACATTCTCATCAAGCAAACAAAAGTTCTCTCCAAGTGAATTTGGCAGTTTTCTTTCTGTTGCATGATGATCAGAAATGAATCACTGTGAGTGGGGAGTAAGAGGAGGAGAAGGGAGAGAAGCTGAAAATAATCAGACTAATTCTGATTAGACTTGCAGCTCAAATAATAGAAAATTACCATGCCAACATCTTTGTTGTTTTTAGAAACAAACATTGCAGCACTGCAGTCTGCCATTAACATTACCACGGACTTCTTCACTGCACAGTGTATTTAACTGTGATCTTAAATAGGAAAATGTGCAAAATAAGGAGCAGCAGACCCTAACAGGAATACAAGTGTTATATCTACAGAGATGCATGCTAGTATTTGGTATAGACACTGTTTCTCTGATCTCCAGCATGATCCTTCTAAAACCATTCAAGTTACTAGTCTCAGCTTATTATAACAAGGAAATGGATGTCATGATCAGAGGCCCTTTCATTTTTGTTTAAAACCACACCTATTTGGATACCTTCCTGCTCACAGGTATCCTTCCAACTAAAAGAAGGGTTTATCCTCTTCTCCCTTAATTGTCATTTAGTACTTTAGTCTATCCTAGTAAATCACTCCTAACTTTTTTTCCCTTCTTGAAATTCTTTCCATTTATCTCTCAAATAATTAAGTATCTGGACTTCTCAATAGAAGACTGTCATTTTAAGGATTACACACCAAGATTCATAAATCTAGAGTGTAGACAGTGAGAACAGAAAGGGTGTACCTTCCAAAAATGGACAAGTACTCTTCCTTCCTACTTTACAGCAGTAGGCAATAAATAACTGTGTAGAACAAAGGCAATTGAATAAGCTATTGTTGAACTTCAGCACCTCTGAAATACTCTGAAACGCAGGAGTCCTAGTAAAATATCTTAAACAAACTTGTGAGAAACAAGGTAGAGATTAGCAAAACTGCATTATCTAGACAGGCTGAAAACTGAAGAGCACACTATTCAAATTTTGATTTATCCAAAGAAGACTAGTGTGGTTTAGACTAGAGACACTAATGTTAGAATAACAGCTATTGATCAATTCATTAATAATTGAAGCTGCAGAAAGAAAACAATTCTGATCCCCTCATCAACTAAATCCTATGTCAAGCCACAACATTTGAAAAGTCGTCCAGTGCTAATTTCAAGGATGATGGATTGACAGAAGTTTTCTTTTTATTGATTATACTCACATTGAAAAATAGGCGTTTAATATATCTAACAACATTTTCCACCCTTAGATGCCAACGGATCTTTTCCTTTTAAAGAGCTTCTCCTGCTATTAAATACTTACAGATTGAGATTACATCACTTCCATTTTTCTTCCATTTCCTTATAAAAAGGTTTATTTATTTTCCTTGAATGTACGTCTCAGTACTTTTTTGTAGATCCTTATTACTCAATGAGTAAAAGAGATAAACAAATGTACTTCTGAAGGACCGTGAAAAGCCTTGCTAGACAAAGGAGCAAAAAGACATAGAAAGAATCTGTGTCTTTCAAGAAGTTCTGAATGAAGAATTGATTGCTAGAGGTTAAAAATAATAAATCAAGAGATACTTCTAACCTTGGGTAAGCAAAAGCAGTGTATTCTTGGCCCCTCCATAGGACCCATATGCTAGAAAGGAAAAAAGTCCGGGCACAGCAGTTTGAACAAACACTGGCCAAGAAAAAAATTATCTATTTACAAGAATATGGGTAAGAAAAATGGTCATAAGCTAATCTGAGAGTAAAATCAGACACATGCTCTTGTTGTATACATTAGAAAAATTTCAAATGGGTAACATTTGCACCAGTTCTCAGACAGGCAATGTAGAAATAGTAAAATAATCAACTCTTTGGAAAGTGAAAGGATCCTCGTTATCCACGATCTTACAGTGCCTGGCAGCAAAAGTATAATGAGGCCTAACCAGGCATTTCCTTCTCTCTCAGTCTTTTATCTCAGGGAGTAAAAGTTCAAGAGTTGATTTGCTACACAAGGGATTAACAAGATGAGTTGCCTTTGCTCAGTGAAACTTACAGACCATGTGGTGTTGTTCCCAAGTAAGAAAACAGGTGTTGTGACACATTTTAGCACAGTTATACAGGTTTTGTGCAAAACACCCACCGCACAGACACTCTCACTGTCTTTACACCCACTCTGAGTCAGAAATCAGGAAATCTGCACTGGTCAGGGCTGTCAGATGTAGTGGAAAACTGAGGAAACTGTAAAGAGTATTATCCTGGCTTGTTCTTTTTTTTCAGTGTTCACCTACGATCAGATGGGGGAAAAATCAACAGTGCTAGTGATGGTTCAAAACAAGACAGGCACAGCCCAATTGTTGTTGCAAATCAAATCAATAAGTTTTGAGTTTTTCCTATCAGATACAAATGCTGAACTTTTACTTGCCTATTATTTCCCTGCATGCACCAATAAAGTTAAAATTTACATTACTAAAATGAAGCTGTATTGCATGCCAAGGGAAATAAATCAGAGACTGAACTTCAAACTTGGACATGGAGATCCGAGGCATTTTTATCCCTGTATTTGCCATTCATTTCCTTTGTGAAGCTTGCAACTTCTTCCTCAAAATTTTTTGAAAACTCCATCTAACACACAATATTAATCAGCTCTCAGGGGGATTTCAGTGAACATTAAGAATGCAGGTCTGTAGGCCTATTGGTGTCCTTGAGATGGGATCAGAGACATGCTCTTCCTGTGACCCTGAGTGCCATGACTATGGTGTGTCCTGCTCCTTTACAGGTAAGCAAGGAACCAGATACAGACTGCAATTAAAAGCCTTGTCCAGGTTGTCAGTCTTATATTTTTTTTCCTGAGAGAGGCACTCTATTTTACCTGAGTAGAAAATGGAAGAACAAGTCCCTTCTCCCATTGCTCCATGAATAATCAATAGCCCAGATGTTACCACATCAGGGTGACATCTGGAAGATTCAAACATATCTCCTGCATAGGCTAATGAGGTTATTGATGGGTCTTTTCTGTTTTGTTTTGTGGAAATATGTAAACATTATTTGGCTAAAGAGAAGGTGGCTTTGGGTTTGTGATGTGGAGATTGAAGATCCCCCTGTGATGAACATTTGTGCACAGTGGTGTGTGTTCAAGAAGAGTCTGAGAGTGGCTCACCCCTGAACAACCAACAGATGAACAGACCCTTGTGCCACAGGAATATGAACTTGAGTTATTCACTCCTAAATAAATTTACTGCCTTTTATACTGGTCAGGGTGGGATATCTTTTTCTGCTTAAGAGTTTAGACAGGATGGATGCTAACTAACAGCTCATGCAGTCCGACACTTGATTTACCAAGGCAGCCTACTGTTATTAGTGTGTTAGTACCTGTCAGATTTCTAGTCATCAATCAAACCCCATCAACAGGCAAATACATTTGTATTGTTCATGCAATAACCAGTTGCTTTGACAGTGAACAGCTCTGGATGTACTGAGGACTTGTATGTATCCAGCTGGACTACAGGGAGGTATGTTGGTCATACTATTTATAAACCTTTTCTTTCTCAAGTCACCAAGAGGCACCTCTGAAGAAACACAGAATTCATAACCCCAAAGCTCTTTCACCATTCTCAAATTTCTCATCCTTGCATAACCAGAGAAGAGACCCACATTACCTTTACACAAAACTAAGGCAGTAGTAAGATGAGTTGGCATACCCAAAGTACATGTAATATTGGCCCTGGAACTGCATGAAAATTCTATGTAAGCTGAAATTCATGCAGCACTTTGCTTAAAATAAAATTTAGGTTTAGAATTGGCAAAACAAATTAAAACTGGATTTTTTTCAAACTTGGGTGGTGTCAACAAGGCATAAAACCAAACTTCTCCTCAGGAACAATATAAGCAAAAAGAGAAAGTATGAAATAGAGAAAAAAGGAGAAGGCTCTAAGGAGACCTTATAGCGGCCTTCCAGTACCTGAAGGGGCCTACAGGAAGTCTGGGGAGGGAGTTGTTACACGGGCAAGTAGTGAGAGAACAAGGAGCAATGGCTTTAAACTGGAAGAGGGTAGAATGAGATGAGATATTAGAAAGAGATTTCTTACTGTGAGGGTGGTGAGACATAGGAACAAATTGCCCAGAGAAGCTGTGGATGCCCCCTCCCTGGATGAGGCTTTGAGCAACCTGGTCTAGTGGAAGGTGTCCCCGTTCATGGCAGGGGGGTTGGAACTGGATGATCTTTAAGGTCCCTTCCAACATTAACCATTCTATGATTCTATATGGAGGTTAAATTTAGGATACAGGAAGTATCCTGTCATGTGTCTTTCTGTTATTGCTGTAACAAATGGAGCGTGAGGAAATGCACACACTGTAAAAATCACAATTTTTAATTCCTAGCAGTGCAAGTTCAGCATGCTCAAACTTTTCAGCAGAAGATAAAATAATTACATCTTTGATGCCTGATCATTACATCCAATTAATATTTATGTCTACCCAGCCTACAGGATGCAGAGTGCATCCAGAAATGGGGACCAGAGCACTGAAAGGACATCTCATATACCACTGTTTCAGTTCCTCAATATCCCTGAAGAGCCCTAACTTAACATCTAGAAGTCTTCAGAGAAATTCAAAGCATCTTGTCCATCTGATTATTGCAGGGGCAGAGACTGCTACACTTACAGAGCACATATCCTTGCAGTTGCCTCCAGGCTGGAACTGCACAGGGTGGGGTTTCCAAACCTAGTTTGGAGATTCCTCAAGACTTAAATTGGAGATTTTCAGGATTTTTTGGCCAGCATGGTAAAGAAAATCTACCTTAGCATACTCTGCTGTGCAGGCCCAGCTATCTGGTGACAAGACCTAGGACATGGTGCATCGAATCCCAAATGGCAGCCTAGTCACCCATGGGGCTGGCATGGAGCCTCTGGCTCCAAGACCATACCTGTGGCAGGAAGGACTCCTGAGAGCCACAAACCCTCATCATCCCCATGTGGTGCCGGGAAACTGCTGACAAATACTTGACTTCACTTAGCTGATGTGGAACCTAGGATATACAGCTATGGAAGGTCTCTGGCAGTATATTTAGGGGGGAGAAAAAAAAAAAAGAAAAGGGGGGGGAACACCAAAAAGGTTGCACTAGCTTCTTTTTTTTAGAAAGGAAAGAGATTTTAATTATGGGGGTGGAGGGGGAAGGTAGGAAGCCTGTGAATAAAAATCCTCCATTACAGTCATATGCAGTTAAAAATGCTACATATTTTGCCTTTTTAAATCTCTATCTGGGATTGAAAAGTATCAATGAATTGTTGTGGAAGGCATATTTGTGTTAGGATCAAATTTTAGCCTTTTTATTTCAATTTACTATTAAATCCTCATCAAAGGGACTCCATTCTGTAAGAGACAGAAAATATTTGCTGTAATCCAGCAGGTCACTTGAGCACACTTATTTTTGTTAAATCAATGGTGCATTGGCTCTGATGTGACCCCAGAACTTCACTTAACCCCTAGGGTTCATGGGGTTGGGACTCAAATTCTCAACATCTTACTGTTTTTGTTTTTACTGTGCCTGGTGAAGCCCCTTCTGAATACTTTTTTTTCGAAAGGAAAGAGGAAACAAATATCAGTTGTGTTACTTTTGTGAGTTTCCTTATATATGCAGGCTGTGTGCCAAATCTTCTCAAGAATTTTGTCATTAAAACCTTTATAAAAATAATTAGAAGATTTTCCACTATATAGAAATTTAGATAAGGAAAATCAAAGTAAGCCAAACTCTCATAAAGTCTAAAATAATTATAGTCTAATTGTGGCCTGTTCCATTTTTCAATTACCATAATGTAATAAGATGTGTTGTTTTTGAGAATACTGTCAACTTCAGAAAATATTACAAAGTGTAACTCCCAAAAAGCAATCAAAAGAATAAATTCTGGGGACAAAATGTCAGAAAC
Source organism: Antrostomus carolinensis (assembly GCF_000700745.2). NCBI lineage: Eukaryota > Metazoa > Chordata > Aves > Caprimulgiformes > Caprimulgidae > Antrostomus > Antrostomus carolinensis. Next base: position 31,922 of record NW_010325370.1, on the reverse strand, counting down.
TAGTATTATGAGTATTGAGAGGAAGGATAATAAATCATGACATTCCATAATATATCTATTTTTCTCTTAATTAATAGAGATGAATATATTACTGACAAGTCTGGTGATACGCTAGTGAACACTGTATGACTTACTATTTGATTAAATTTACATTCAATATAAAAAAACCCACTTCTATTTCTGCTTTATGGTAGTCCTTTTGCATCATTTATGAAAGTATTATTAGTTTTACAGTATCAAAAAGAAAAAAAATGTTTTAGCAGTTGCATGGTTGACCATCTACCTACTTCTAGTTCAAGGATTAAATGTTTATCATCAACAGTTTTTGAAGTGTTGAAATTCACTAATTTTTATTGTCTGCTTTAATTCTGTTGTTTGTTTAACATGTTTTCCAGCACATATGGAAGGGTTGAATTAAAAATATATCTAATTGTCCTGGTTTTTAGCTGAAACAGAGCTGGGTTTCTTTTCAGTAGCTAGAATAGTGCTGTGTTTTGCTTTCAGCCTGGGATTTGTTATGAAAGAAACACTGATAACATACCAGTGTTTGCATTTTTGTCACTGGAAGAAGGGAAGGACTTAATGTTTTGTTAGTCTACAAGTGCAAGATCTAAGGGGGTGAGGAATATTTAAATTAATAAGCTAAACTGGCATTTGGATATGCCAATGAGATATTCCATATCATATCATGTCATATCTAGTGTATTAGTGAGGGGTTCTTCCTCTCTTGGCTCTCTCTGGCTTTCGCTTGGGCTCTTGTTCTTCCAGGACTGTGGTTTCAGTTCAGGATTGTCGCTCCTCTGGGATCGTTATCTGGGAACAGGCCGAGCTTGGTCGGCAGGTGGTGATAAGTTGCACCGTGTATCACTCATTTGCATATTTTGTTACTGCTATCATCACTACTATTTTAATATTAGTATTATTTTAAGTTTTCTTCTATTTCTACTATTAAACTGCCCTTATATCAACCTACAAGCTTCCTTACCCTTGCCCCCTAGTCCTCTCCCCTATCCCCTGGGGGTCCGGGCAAGTGGGTAAATGGCTGTGTTGGCTGCTAGCCAAGGGCTAGCACAGTGAAACTATCACATTCTTCAACAACAGTACAAACAGGGTTTGACAGTTTTTAATTTTTAGGTGGTACCAATGAAACCTTGGGAACTCCTCCTTCATTCTTTTGCTCCACAACAAAGGCAACCTGGCCAGAGCATTTAACTAAGCTTATTGTTAGAGTCCAAATGCTGAATCCCTCCACTTGCTCTTCCCATGCCATTCAGTTGATTAGAAGTTAATCAGCTTCTTAATTTATTAACTAAGAATCCTTATTTGCTCCTCAGTTTCCCTTCTTTTTCTTTTTCAGCAGTTGTGGGTTCTCTGTGTCATTTAGCCACAATAAATATGTTGTCTTCTACCTTGACATCACTGTATCCTCACCTGCAATACTGCCTGCCTTTTCACCACATCAGCCCCCTCCTACGGGAAGAGGAAGAGAGGCAACATTACTATAAAAATATTTTTTTAAAAATGGTAAAGCATGACATGAGTTTTCCCCTTCTCATTGCCTGTGATTTTGGCCTTCTACTTCCAGTTCACCAAGGCACCCACTAATCCCAAATTTCACATTTCTCAGTAAGCCTTTCCTTGCTTTTTTCATAGCATCCCTAATACACAGAAGCATCTACTTGGAAAAAAAAAAAAAAAAAAAAAAAAAAAAAAAGCAGCACATTTCTTTTATGCTTCCTTCTTAAATACTCCTTTCCCAAAATGCAAATTAAAAATCTTGAAAAAGCCCTGATGCTCTGAAAACTGCCTCTTCTGCTGGCCAGTGTCTTCTGCTGTCTCCTCCCTTGCTTGGACTACAGCTGCTGTTTCAAGTGAGCGTCATGAACCTTCATTGCATGAACTGAACAGAGGCTGTGAACCTTCAACTACCAATGGAAATGGGAGCTGGTTGCAAAAAGACATTCAGGAGCCACTGGTTTTAAATTGTAAATTTTGTGGACAGGTTATCTTCTGTGTACATTGTCATACCGAGTGTTATTTGTGGCTATTTGCCATCCTCATTTAATTTCAGTCATTTTTTTTAAATGAGTGATTGTGATCATTAATGACTATAATTTTATATCTGCTGTAAATAAGCAGGCATAAAGGTATCTAGACCTGAAATGGCAAAACTTTTGGGCGTCAAGTATCACATGAATTCCAGAAATCACTGTGGATCCATATAGGTGTCAAGTTTGGGATCTATAGCAATGCTTTACCACTGCCAGACATTTCCTCAGCAGAAGCAGAACTGCGTGGACAGTTTGATTTCCCATGACCAGGAGCACATACACAGCATCACGTAGTCCTAGTTGCACAAGGAAGGGTAGGACATTCCTTTGATAAACTGTGTTCATCAAAGAGATTGGGAGGCTATATAATGTCCTTTATCTAGCCAACCACTAGCAAAGGAGGTGCAATTGAAGGAAGTGGCTCATGGCTTGGATGTATCATTACATCCTGATGAGGAAGCTGGAAGAAAACCAGAATGGCTCTTGATCTGCTATGAGGTAGAGAGCAACCTGCGGTCAGTGGTTAGTCACCTCAGTTTCCTGAAGCTGTGATGATGGCTGCTCTCCAGTCTTGCACTACGCATAACTTGAACATGCAGAGGAAATGGGGTCCACAGGGAACAGCTCTGGTCTACTTAGATCTTATAAATAATCCTGCAGAAATTTCATATATATTTTCTTATATGTTCAAGTAAATTTGGCAAATATCTGTCTGGATAGTATTGATATCAGAAAATCCCTGAAATGTCTGTTGAAGCTTTCCCCCATGACTGGGAGATATTTTTATCAAATGCTCTTAATTTTGCAACAAAGGAAGAGCAGAGATAAAATCATTCTGCGCTGATGTAAGCAAACATAAATCATACTGGATAAAACCAACACATTTTGAAGTCACTTTGATATCCTAAATTGCTATGTATTTATCAATTTATGGGTCCAAAATTCTATTCTGTTTGGGACATAATTAACCCAAATTGTGTCATAATGTGATATTAGACCAGACTTTTCCTGTTTACAAAGCTGTGGCCACGACTTCCAATTTTCACATTACATCTAAGCAGGCTGTTCTAAATGAAATTTCCAAATTGCTAAAAATATCCCTTGTGGAGTGAACTTAGTAAGTTTACCTTCTGGGAAAGTCATTCTGCTGTAAGTGGTTTGATTTTACTTCATTCAGCTCTTTCTCTGACTTTTTGTTATGTTCTTATTCAAATGTGATCTGTCTTGTCTAACTATGGTGTCAATTTCAGTCATAAAACTGGTTGAACCAAATACTTAAAACTACCAGAACTACAAGCAAAACTGCTAAGACAAAACTTTCCTAATTAAGTAACTGCTACCTTGATATTTTTATTAACATAGAAAATTAATACATGCTTCATTTGCAGAAGAGCCATGTAAGTAAGTGGAGTTCAACTGCATTATATCAGTAAACTAATTAAACTAGATATGAAACTGAATAATCATAGAATCATAGAATGGTTAGGATTGGAAGGGACCTTAAAGGCCATCTAGTTCCAACCCCCTGCCATCAGCAGGGACACCTTCCACTAGACCAGATCTAGATTTGATACTGACAATCATTGACACCATCAACAAATACAAATTCCAAGCAGATTCAAACCTTCCTTTATTTGCTCTTACTGAAAATTATATGCAGACACGGCACACTATATAAAGATGTATTACTATAAACATAATTTTTTGATCTACACCTTCAAAATAACATAGGTGCACAGTTTAGATCTGCAGTTGCTGTGACTTCATGTGCAAACATGACAAATACATCACAACCAACTTCTCTGTGAAAATTCACAGGGGTTAAGGATGCATTTTGATAGTTTATGAGACCTGGACTACACCAACAGGGCGTATCTAAGGGCTCCAGCTTTCCTGCATTCTAACTTACTTTACCTTATTTTTGCAACAAGTGCCTTTAAATGCTTCATCAGAGTCATGTGATTCTACTTTCCTGTAAGCTTCCTTTACTTGCACATCCTCCAGGCTAATTACAACTTATCTCCAACAAAAGCTGATGCACACCACTTCCTTCCTACCCGGGGTTCCAGTCCAAGACCTTCCAGGGGAGAAATACTCTTGACTATCACCTGGAGAGGACATAAAGCAGCACAGTAAGACCAAGGGGAAAGAGACTTCTGCTGCTAAAGGTCACAGGGCATTGTGTAGCATGAAACAGACACCCTACACATGATGTTTCTGCAGGATTTATTTGGCAGGTGGGAGGTTGAGAGCCCATATTGCAACAGCGCAAATGTAGGGACAAGTTTGTTCAAACATATGTGTGCCACATCATTCACAGGCACTTGCTGTGCCCTAAGTCTACTATTGAACCTATCCTCTCCTGAAAGACAGAAGGAGACGTGCTTTGAAATCAGCCAAATGTGGTCTGGAGATCATTTTGCAAAGCCCCTCTGCTTCTCTTCCTTCATGTATTTTCTTTAATGTACTCTTTGCAGCGGTAGTGAGCTTCATTTTTATGCAGGTTGGTTACAGGGTGTATATTAATGTAAGTCAGTACCTGGATGAATAGGATTGGCACAACTCAGAAGAATGTGAATGTCCTGGTCTTGTTTATTTCCAAGAAGCCTTGTTTGCTCTGTATCTTCCACATAGATACATTCTGACAGTAGATAACTGACAAGCTGAGATCTGTCATCTACCTGAAAGCTGGCTTTTGCTATCTACGTACTTCTCTTACCTGCTCATGCCATGGGATAGGAGTGTGGTGATCTGGTCTCCTGAGATGGTGAGCTATTGCTTGCTCCTTCAACAGCAGAAGGGATAGAAATGCACTGAACTCATCAGAGATTGTCCTAGTTTTACTGAGATAGAATCACAGAATCAGTTATCTGTCAGAAAATCTGCATTTTTAAGAAGACTGTAGCACCTGATTTGGTGAGAACAAAGTTTGTAAGACACTTCGGTTTAGTTTGGGGCTAGCCACAGTATGTGGGTTTCCATAGTGATCAAGATTTTTAGCAGTTTAGAGTTAGCCAGGTGTTAAAGCTAGGAGGAGCGAAAGCCAGGGGAGCTGACCCAAGCTGGCCAACAAAAGTATTCCATACCATAAACGTCACGCTCACTATAAATTGGAAATTTTGCTGGGGGTGACCTTGTTCTTCAATGGTCGCCATCCCTGGACGGTCTCTGCTCCTAAGGCCTACTCTCCTCCTTGTGACCATCCGTCCGCTTTCTCCGTCCGAGTACAACCTTCTGTCTTTTATATTAGTATTAGTACTAATATTAATTTTTATTAATAGTTTATTAAATATGTTTTCATTTCAACCCAAAGGTCTCCTTTCCTTTTCCTAATTCCCCTTCCCAACTGGGTGATAGAATAACTGACTAAACCAAGACACAGAGGAATTCCTAATTTCCTTTTTCTTTTTTGATTCATCCACTTTCTCCTGCATTGAGAACTGGTACCTTTTTGAAGAGACTCCATCAAAGAAACCACTGCATCTTTTTGATAATTAGAAAAAATAGAGAATTAAACCCTTCCTTCAACTCATCTGCTCCTCCACTACTAGCACGCATCCATGGGTAGTCTAGATCAACTCCTGCTAAAAATTATTCCCTTTGGAAGGGAAAAATTATTCTCCAAGTAGCTGCTATTGAAAGGTTAAGGTGGCTGTGGGAGCTTCATTAAATACACAGAAGCTCATTATATGAGAAAAGTGAAAGTCAGGAAAATGTTAAAACTTTAAGTCATGAGATGGCACACACACAAGTGGTTTGGTCAGTCCTTGCATTGTCCCCTTGTGTACACATATCATGAGATAAGACATAGTCCAGGATCCAGAGAAATGCTATACCTCCTTTGTAACTTTGCCTAGTTACCAAGATTTAAGGGCTGCTTTCATCTCTTACAGGAAGTTTTTGAAGTCTACAAGTGTTTTCTCTGCTCAAACATCTCCTTTTAAGGCTAAGAGGAGGGATGGTGAAAAGCTACTGTTAGAAATAATCAAAAACATACAGCACATTCGGATGTGGACTCATCCCACTTCATGATAGAATATCCTGCTGAGGTAAAAAACAGAAATTAAAGCTGTCCTGTAAAGTAATATAACTCCATTCTTGCCAAGCAACTTCTGCCACTTAAAAGTGGTAAACCATAAAGCAGGAATTGTTTAGTAGTGGACAATTGCTCTTCATCCTTCGCTAAATACATTTGACCTGGATTAAAATTTTTCTTATTGTTATTTTCTTTTTTGTGTATTTTACAAAAATTACAAATTGTAAAAATTTAGCAAAATTGCGAAAGTAATTTTGGCTGAGGGAAACTAGTTAATTTTTAGCAAAATTACCATAAGAGAACAATGCAAACCTAGTTAATGTCTTTATAAGACTATTTTGAAAAGTCCATTTCTCAGAGATGTTGTGCTTAAGATTTTTCACAGCTTTGCTTTCTAGTTTCATTGCAGTAATGCTACAGTGCGGCATCAGCTGTGACTTTAGCTGCACTCACTGAGAAGATGAGTTGTCTTTTTTAATGTGATATTTAGACATTTGGCTTAATTTTTGGGAAAATAAGGCCCTGTTCTAAAAACTAAGATTGATATTTGGTAGGTTTTGTTTTTTTCCAATCTAACAGGAAAGATGAAAAGAAAAAAAAAATAGAAAGATTGGCCTTTAATGTAAACTAGAACCCTAGAGATTTATGTCCTTGCTACCAGGTGTTATTATCTTGTCTGGAAAATTCAGTATTCTAGTGTGAGAAATGCTACAGTTGATAATTAGAATAAATCCTGTATTTTACAATACTTCAGTGCTAGTATAAATTGCCAGATATCTGCCATTACTAGGCAGATACTTCTGGCACATTTTAGGATCTCAGAAACCATGTTTAAAAACTGGCACAGAAATATGAGCTACTGCATAGTGCCCCGCCAACAAAACTATATTATTTGGGAAGGACCTTTTTTAGTGATGAGAAAGACACTGAGTCATTATGCTATATAAGCAATTACTAATGAATTTCCACAACTAAGATGAGCTTATGATTCAGGAGATTTTTTTTGCAGTGTGCTGTGCTCCAACTCCCCTTGAGTCTAAGGTGAGGGGGGCCATGGTGGGAAGGGGAGTCACTGCAAAGCTACTTTGTAAAAGAATGGAAGAATACAAATGTTCAGGATATGCATCCACAAATGAGACAGCCGCATCAAAATGATCAAGTCAGACATAGTAGTGCTCATTTTTGTGGACACCATCACACTACTCATATTGTATTAATTCATAGATGGGATTAAAGAAGGGTGAGTATAATTTTCCCTATATCGCATAAAGTTAAATTTCTCTCCCTTGTCCTTGTTCAGAGCTTGATAACTTGCATTTCAGTGACACATACCTTGTACATGTTAAAATACATGCAAAAAAAGCAGTCTGTTCTTGACCGTAACAAGAAATAGAATATTTGTCACTTCTCTTGAAGTGTTGCTCTAGTGATTAAACATTCTTTCTGTTTAAAAGATGAGTTCAATGTTTAAAAATGTGCCTAACTTCAGTTTATATGGGTTCACCTCCTAGTCACTAGTTCCTCTTATGCTCTTCTCCTGGCTGTTGGGTTGGGTGCATCACTGGAATGCCTAGAGATTTTGTGGAACTGCTATCATTTCTAGATGGAACCACAGCTGATTTGACCTGGTGTTGGAGACAATCTTACTTTGGTCTGGACATAGGACTAGATGATCTCCAGAGGTGCTTTACAACCAACATGTCGGTGATTAAGAAGTATTCAGTGTCTAGTAGTCATTACAAGGAAAGAACAAATACACAGCAAATTAATTTCAGTCTTTCTTCTCTAAGATTCTCAGCCTTACTCTGATACCTCCTCATAAAGATCTTGCCAGAAGTTCAAATTGAGACCTAGCAAGCCATTTCTCAGACACTGTGGACAAATCTATCCACTTAAATTCAAAACACAGTGCTTGTTCCTCCTTACACTCCAAACTTAAAACACTCATTGACATATTTCCGGAAACTGCTGGATTGTTTCTGTGGGGCACCTTCACTTAACACCTTTTGTATCAATCTTTCTCATGCAAAACATGTTTCCCTGCTTCAACCAGTACATTATCCCATTGCCAATATTCACCAGGAAATACTACTGTAAAAGTATATTAGCCTGTCAGATTGGATGCCAACGCTTCCTTTGTCCCCTGTCCCAACTTTGTGTTTTGCTTCAAACATTTCTCTTTATCAGATCTATATGCCCTCTCATGTTTAGTTTGTAAGCTCCTGTATGTAGCATCCATCTTATTGGTCACTGATGCTATAAGACACAGCAGGTAATGATGTGAGGGTGAAACAGCCTTTGTGACCTCCTGGAAGCAGCACACATAGTCAGAACAAAAGCCAGGTGTCCAAGAATAGGAGTCTGCCATGGGGCTGGTCACCAGTGGGTGCCCCCTCAAGCCCTGGGGTGAGAGGGGGCTTGGAAACACTTCAACTCAAGTCCAGGCTTCACTGAAAAGAGTGGGAATACTGTTTCAGATGCAGCACTTTAATTCTGCTACACAATGTAGAACACTTAAATTTACGTTTAATATATCTGAATATCTGATATTGTATTTGGAAATGCTTTCCCAATTTTAAAACTGGTTGGGAAACTGATTAAGATGTTGAGAAATAGAATGAAAAGTTGAGACTCAGGGGAAGGAGTTACTCTGAAGACTCAGTTGGGTCAGTGGTGTCGTTCTGAAGTGGAAGGAATTTTTTATTTGAAGACTCAAACTAAAGCATTTAGAAAAATGCAGCCATTGGAAACCTCGCGTTTCCATTTCAGAACTTACAGCAAACCCAGATTCTAGGCAAGCTCTGCTGCTTTTCACCAAGATTTATGAGAGGAAATCAATGGGGTAGCATTATACATGGAGTTCCTTAGCAGAATCTACACTTCCTTGAGAAAATCTAAGTTCAGTTCTGACTTCTTATGTATTCCCTAAAGTATATTGCACCTATGATGGTGTACTGCATCCTAATACTGCTGTCTCAATAACTTTCAACTCTTTTGCTTTCCTTCTCTCAGTACAGCAGTAGAAAAAGCATTTAAATTATTCAGACTCTTGTTTCCTTCGGAAACTAAGGTAGTGACAGCAAGATACCTATCCTACCTCTTTCTCTAATAACTTTAGAACCCTGTAGCAAATTTTAACCAGATTTAAAATTTACTGAGACTTTGTAGGAGTCTCAGTGAAAGTTCCTGTGGATATCATGGGAACTAAATGCTGAGTATGAGAGATAATGCCACTAGGAAAGTATCCAGCATGAGCTCAGCTGTCACTAGATATCAAAGATATTCACAGGCCAAAGCTATTGGAAGCCAGAAAGACACAACAAAACTTGTTTAGCTGTCTAGCACATCTCTGGGGAGGAAGGAGAACAATGGGGAAGTGCTGAATGTGGGTTTCAGGGAATGAATGAGACAATGATCACTCTAATAGCAGCAGTTATCAAGACTAAGTAATTTTGAAATTTGACGTGACTACTAAGATCTTTTCATTTTTCATGGTTCTGACCAAAGAGAAGACAAATTGTGTATTTTCAGTTGTTCATGTTTATATTTGCATGACTGTTACATTGATGGAGCCTAGAACTGATATGACTCAAGAGAGAAGAAACAAAGCACTGTCTGTTATGGTGGTTCCTTTGTGCAGGTAGGAGTCAATTTTGCATTTTACATTGAAGCTAATTGTAGCCCACATACTGTTTAATCAACACTCATGGCAAGCTTGAGGAAAAGAAAGAAAACCCAGAAAACAGTGCAATCATTGTGCTTCATAGTATGAATAGCATTTGGTGACACATTGCCGAAACAGCCACAAATAACATGAAGAAGGATTTTTCACAGAACAGATTGCATCATGAGCTCCAGCTACCAAGCTTAGGAGG
>NW_010325370.1:16088-21924 GCF_000700745.2 Antrostomus carolinensis | reverse complement strand
ACAAAAAATGTGGTTTTGCCCTTTCTGTTTCTCTGTTTGGAAGGTATTAAAACAGCTAGAGGCAAGAAGTAGGTGGAATTCTCTTGGAACCTGCTACTCAGCAGCAGCATAAGTGTTAGGGGCAGACCCATGGTAGGGAGCAATGGTGCTCAAGTGATTAAATTCTACTGGGAGACAAGCTGCTCACCTGGTCACAGGGACCACCCCTTCAGGGAAAGAAAAGTTCAGCACTTCCTCTGTCTGCCCTACTACATCCAAGCAGTAGACTAAATTATTTTATCTTTTATAAAGTTAAATGTGTTTTAGTGGGGTTTTTTCTATCCTTTCTTAAAATGTGTGTGGGGGATTGTGCATGAGTTTTTGTTCCCACTCTTTTTATGCACTTTAAATTGCAAAACATATAATGTTTGGTTTGGGTTTTTTTTTTCCCCATTCATTCTCACAACTTTTGTATGAAAAGCTCAGATGATGGCTGACTAGACATCAGTCTGGAAAGTTACGCCTAATAGACATATGGGTCATACTTAGATTTTGATATAATGGGGATAAAGTAAGATTCAACTGAAGAATTGATTGGTTACATATGCAGGTAGACTCATAAGACAAATTACAAACTCAGTTTCTGGCAGAGGATATTAGATAATTTAAGTTACTATGCATCCCAGTGCCCTAGTAGTTTTAACTAGTAGAGTTGTGTATTCTTCTCAGTGGTACCAGTGATAGGGCAGGAGATAATAGGTACAGAGTCAAATACATGAACATCCATGTAGACAAAAGAAGGTGGTCAAACACTGTAACACATTGCCCTTGGGGGTTTAATCTCCATCCTTGGAAATACCCAAAATTTGACTGGATGTGCCCCAAACAACATGATCTAGTTGATCCTGCTTTGAGCAGGGTAGTGGGATTGCACATTCTCCAGATGTCCCTTCCAATCTCGACTTGTTTGTGATGCTGGGATTCATACATTTCCCTGTATTCCCCATATGGGAACAGAATCTCTTTAATAAGCTCATCTGTTTGGGCGTTGGGACTTCAATTTGATAATATATTTTAAATAGATGTGTCATCTGAATGAATTCAACTTAGTCTTGATTTAAAAGGAGAGGACTCTTTGGATTCAAACAACCAGTACAAATTTTCTTGGAAAAGTTACTACAAGATGTACCTCACTAGAAGAGTCTGATGGCCAAATCATGCCAAGCCTCAGTGCTAACCTGTTGACCTGATCAGTTAAACTAAAGTACAGAATCAGGGGAATATGAGCCTGTAAAGCAACGGCATGAGTTTCCAAGTCACTGTCAAAGACAATTCAAAGATCTGTATAGCCTAGTACTGATAAAGATCTAGACTCCTTACCAGATTAGCAGACCTTAATAGGGCCCCAAGTGACAAAATGCAACCTATACTACATTTTCCATCAGTTAAATGTACCACAAAATTGTTTCATGGGCATTTTGTGGAAAGAAGTGTACCATAACCCCTGCCATTTCTAGAGTTTCTTGAGCAATCAAGAGTGAGGACTCCAGCCTAGTGGGCCAGTTTCTATTTATTATCTCCTGAACATTGCTGTCAGCCACCTTTCCTTTATATTTGTCCTGGTTTTAGCTGGGATAGAGTTAATTTTCTTCACAGCACCTAGTATGGGGCTATGATTTAAATTTGTGCTGAAAACAGTGTTGATAACACAGAGTCATTTTTGTTACTGGTCAGCAGTGCTTACACAGAGTTGAGGCCTTTTCTGCTCCTCACATCACCCTACCATCAAGGAAGCTGGAGGTGCATAAGAAACTGGGAGGGGACACAGCTGGGACAGCGGATTCCAACTGATGAAAGGCATATTCCACATCATATGCCATAATGCTCAACATATAAAACTGGGGGAAGAAGAAGGAAAGGGGGATGTTCAGAGTGATCATATTTGTCCTCTCAAGTAATCATTACGTATGATGGAGCCCTGCTTTCCTGGAGATGGCTGAACACCTGCCTGCTGATGGGAAGTAGTGAATGAATTCCTTGTTTTGCTTTGCTTGTGCGCACAGCTTTTGCTTTACCTGTTAAACTGTCTTCATCTCAACCCACGAGTTTTCTCACTTTTACCCTTCCAATTCTCTCCCCCATCCCACTGGGGGGAGAGATTGAGTGGCTGTGCAGTGCTTATTTGCTCACTGGGTTTAAACCACAACATTTCAATAGCTCTCAAGAGAGGATGATGCATTTGTACTGCCAAAAATGTGGTTTTCTTCTGCTTTTATCACTTCTCCAAATAAACATTGAATGCATCCTGTAGTATGTTTTTGAATGTATTTTAAGGGCTAAGACAGTGAATCCTGGTTTATATATTCAGGGGTATTTTTGCATTCAGAAACTGAAAGAATAAATCAGAAGAGCCAGATTATGAGGCATGTACAATTTAGTATCATAACAGTAGATAAAAGTGGTTAGATATGTCTGCTTGGACAAGTAGTTTGATATGGAATATTTTGCACTTGCACTGTAATGCAAATCTTGATTCTTCCCTCACCTTCCCCCATTTTGTCTAATAAACTGACCTAACAACATAAACTCAGATGTGATCGTGCCTATTGCCACAAACACACCTCTGGAAAGAACATCAAAGCATGAGATTGGAAATTGCTGCCAGAATGGTGTGAGCCTTTTGATCATCATCTTTTGTGGCCATGCATTTTCTTCTAAAAACAGGGAAACACCACAAATGTTGCTGCATTTGTTCACTTTCCCATAGTGGAGGGGTAGCTTTGTTTAATACAGAGTCCAGTTTCATACTCAAACTCTCAGTAGGAAGTACTGAAATAAAACACAGGAGATATTATAACATAATTATGCTTCCTCGCAGATTTGAAATGACAGCCTGGTATGCTTCCTAAAACAAAATGCAGCTACTTAACGCTCTTGAAAATCATCTCACAATTACAATGATCCACAAAAGATCACAGCCTCAGTTTAGCATTCAGGAAACTCTTGTCATAGGCAGCTGAAGATTCTCAAGAACTTCATTCGGAGAACGGACAATTTAAACAGATGGGAAGAAATAAGTACCAAGAGACATATTGAGCTAGAAATTCTTCCAAAAAATGATGAAAGAAATACAACAGAACAAAATAAACAAGGAACCTCTGATACTGACACTGCATCTCTTCCTGAGTGGTGAAAGGACAAGCCTCTTACAGTAACCACCAAATAAAAGAAAAGGAAAAAGAAAAAAATGAAAGTCTGAGTCTTTTTTTCTATCAAAATAGTTTGATTTTTCACACATTTTAACTCACTGTATAAAAGTGCATTCAGTTTTTATTTTCTTTCCCAGATTCCCTGATTAACCTGTCTTTCCTGATTAACCATGCTCCTGTGTTACACCAAAACAGATCAAAGAGGTAAAGCAACCTAGCACATCATGTAGGATGTAATCCATCCAGAAAACTCTGTCCTCAAGGAATCTGTGCATATGTGGATTTGCAGACAGAGAACAGAAAGCTCAAGGAAGTAAGTGGTGAATTAATGTCCCCTTGGCAGCAGCTGGCACACATTCCCAGATCAGGTTTGCATAACTCTAGAGCTGTAGAGTCTCAGTATTTAACATGAGGCTTCTCTGAAAAAAATAAACTAAGTTAACTCAGGTCAGCCAAATAGTATCCTCCACCAGCCCACAGATGTGGTTTCCCAGCAGCAGAGACATGACAAAAGGCTGCTTCACTGAGACTCAGAGATTCACAAGAGCCTGACCAAGCCCCAGAGAGAGTCTAACTCTGCACAGCTAATTCAAACACGCAGCATGGCATGGCTTTGCTAACACCTTACTGAGCCTATCTGACCCCAAGGAGCCCATACCTCTATCAGGTCTGTAGGTAACTCAGATATTATCATGCAGAAAGTTTTGTGCCTAACCATTTTCAACTTTGCCAAAGGGCAGACACCAAGCAACACTGAGAAAGAGGTGTGAATGCAGGTAAACTCAATTCTGAGGAGTCAGGCTAAAGAAGGTGAAGCCATCTCTGGTAATACTGTAAAATCAAATTTTAGGTTTCAGGTATTTAGACCTTTCATTCACAATTCAAGTACATCTAATATATTGATTATAAGATTTAATTTTTTAAAGTTATGATGCTCTTATGAGATGTTTTGAGGACTTGAATAAAATCCTTGGTCAGTACCTTATCAGATTTAAGATGACAATGAATAAGGAAGCTTGCAAATATCTAACCGAGGTTTGCTAGGATGGATTTGGATGCATTTCCTAACACCTGACTAACACTGTTTTAGGAAAATGTATGGGACACCAATTAAACACCAAGAAAGAAGAATTTAGAGGAAAAAGTAAACAGAAAGCTGCAAGCAGCATAGAAAAACATTGGTAGGAAAGAGGCAGTAAGGGTGGGGCTGAGAGGCAGAAATAAAAAAAATGATACAAAGAATGTACTCTTATCCACCAGACACTGTCAAGACAACAAAACTGCCAGCAAAATGATATTTCATACTGAGAAATGTATGCACTTAAGAATCTATTGATCTATCATTAAAAAATGATCTCCCTTACCCATTTTAACTGTGTTCTATTTATATAGCACTTAAGTTATGCATAAAATGCTCCCGTACTTGGCATGCTTTTCATCTTATGCAAGTGAAAAGCAGTCTGATAAACTACATCGGTTCCAATGTAGATATGATTTGCTTCATAACTGATAGCTGAGATGTAAGTAGGGTTGTGTTGAAATTTTCTAAAGAGAATAAAATTAGAGAGTTAGTTTTCTAATATACCACTTATGTATCTAATGTAAATTAATGAGAGGTAATAGGCATTAATCACCTCCTGTCTGCATGCCTTACAAACATTAATGAAATAAGTTTTTAATTCTAGGATAAAGTTAGAGGACATAACCAACATTTTGATCAGAAAGACTAAAATAAGACATGTTAGTCTCTGGACCTGGGAAGAAAATGTAGTACTCAAAAAACTTCCACATGAGAGACGCAACATAACAAAGACTGAATGCCAGGGGACATTTTACTTCCTTCTACACAAGATAAATGAAGCACACACGAGATGATTTGAGAACCAATCTGAAGTGATGAAACACTTTCCACCAAAAAAGCTATGAATAGCACTGGCAGAACATAGGGGACAGAATAGTATCACATTGCATTTCACTTTTCCTTTACGTAAAATCTGGACAATATCAGCATTCTGAATACATGCTCTGTTTCCTTATTTGCCTTTAGACATCCACATGAAGATGCTGTTTCTGCCCCTCCAGGGGAGTAATATGTTTTCTGATTTGGACTGATTTATATACTAGCGACTCTTAAGCCATCTATCAGACATGGATTGCATATTGCCTCACTTGCCCGATCCTTGGCTCTGCTAGGAACAGAATAAGAGTGGATTTTAGTCACTTCAGCTCAGACAGAAGGCGGCCAAGACAGTAAGATCTGTCAAGGTAACAAAAGCTTCCAAGCAGCTGAAACCTCTGTAAAATTTATGTAATTATTTATTTTGCCAAATAAGTTATTAGTTTTGGGATACATCTTGACAGGATTGCTCCAAGTCAATATTGTTATCTCTGTTTGCACCAAGTTTTTTCCTTGGAGACCAGACCAGAGTCATCCATCATTTACAAGACAGGCCACCAAAAAAGTATCCAATTTGGAGCACGCTGAGAGATCACTTACTTGGGCTGATTAGGACAGCTTCTACATAAGGCAAACAAACTACCAGGGATGCATGCAATAATGATACAATGCATGCTACCAACTCCCAGGTCTTTCTGCTTCTGCATGCACTCTCAGATTTGGGTTCTGATCAGTTACAACAAGTAATTAG
>NW_010325370.1:3761-16062 GCF_000700745.2 Antrostomus carolinensis | reverse complement strand
TGCTTGTGTATTTCTGCTGGATCTTCCCAGATGTACCCTTTGGAGAGCAGAGCTGTGTGTTCAGCAGAGAAACATTCACATTCCCAACTTAAGCTCCTAATTTTCACTTCCCTCCTTGGATTTTATTAGGAGCCAAGATTTAAGATACAACTATCTGTGTGCTTCTTGGTGACTGAAGACCATAGAATGAATTTGGTTCTGCACCAAAGGCTTATAGTTATCCAGTCAGCACTAATTATAAAGCGCCTATGGCATGTGATTGCTGTTTGCAACAACTTGCCACTAAATAAAAATGTTTTCTTGAGACGCATGTGAATGTAGCAGTGAGTAGGGCACCGCACGTCATTATGTTCTTTGCTCAGAAGCTAGAAGGGAGCCTGGAAGATATTTTTATTCTCAGATGAATCCAAAATGGAGCGTGTCTTTCTGAAACAAACCATTCCTTCCAAAGGTCAAGCAAGGTAAGCTGAGAAACGTAATTACATGTGTTAAATGTTGCTGTGTAAACCATGAAAAAAAATCTTCCACAGCTCTATACCCACAGGATTTTCATTTTTCTGAGAAGTAAATGATGACTTCAGGGTAGAGTAGTTATAAATTTCCATGATGACCAGCTGAAACAACTCTCTTGTACAATATACTGTCTATGTGTCACGTAGTCCAGCACAACAGCAACCGCACCCCTTTTCATAGCTCTGCGAGGCTTGCACAGCATGGCAATCTGGGAGCAGGGTCCTGGACACCTGCTCAGCTGGTCCCATCAAGGCTGGGGTTCAGAAACATGGAAATTTTGACTAAATTATTTCCTCACCTTTTTCAGTGGAACCAATTTAAGAGATGTGAACAGGCACAGGCAGATTTATTTAATTTTTACCCCAAAGCAGTATTTGACAAGTCATTTGCAAAAAGTTAGAGTTAACATATTAGTACCTCAGTAAAGCAAGCAAATCATCAGGTCCAAATTCTGCTCCTACAATGATGTAAGCAGTTTCACTGAAAGAATCATGCCTAACTGGTGTGAGGCCAGTTACATTAATATTGGTCTCTTTAGCAGCAGCACTTTATTCTTCTGCATGAAAGCTATACAGTAGCTGGTAAAAATCCAGCACATTTATAAACAAGTTCCCATACACAAAGGTGAGTTTAGCTTGCCAGAAAACTGACAGTCCCATATAGTAACAGCTTCTTTTCCTTAAATGAAATAGACAGACAAATAACACAGAAACATTCCATATATATTATGGGACTTATGTACTATTTCCTTTTAATGTTCAATAGAAGAGCTATTTTTCTTCCAATTACTTTCTTACGTAGAATGGGATTAAAAGAGGGATTTTAGAATTTGTGTTGAATGGACACTTCCAGTATCCTGGAATTAGTGTGAAGACATTTAGGTCATACAAGATCACAGTACTGTGAATAAGCAGCTTATTGACATAACTGGAACACTTCAGGTATTTGAGTAATTGTTTCAGTCTGCCTGCAGAATTGAGACTTTGTTTATAAAGTTCTTCATATTTACAGCTGAGAAGAAAAAAAACTTAAGAAGGTAATGCCTTGTCTAGTTTGAGTTTTCCAGCCTCAGCAGCAGCATTTTAGTCTAGATGCATACAGTTTGCACCAGTGTAGTTCAGTCTGCTTTTTCTCTACAGCAACTCTACACCAAAAGCTGTTTTCTGCCGTCTGCCAGCTATGAAATAAATGGGTGCTCTATTTTTGTAAACTTCCTATGACCCATGGAAATGCATTTTTTCACTTCCCTTTACATTTTTGCCTCTTCAAAATCCCAAGAAAGTTATTTCACTTTTCAGCTATTATTTCACTTTTCAGCTGTTAATGCATTTTTTTTTTAACCCATCCTATAAATAAGCATTAGCTGGAGATTTTTTTTAAAGTGATCACTCATATACCTGCGTAAGATTGTACCAGTTAGTTCAGAACACCTGTTATCCTGAAAATATTCCACACATATTTCAATAACTTGATAACTTTTTATTCATTGACTCATAAAACTGCATAGCACATTTAGCTTGTGAAGCAATACTGAAAACTGAAAAGAAATAAAAGCAAGAAGAAAGTAATATTTCTAAGGAAACCCCGTTCTTGGTTTTCAGAACTTTTTTTTTTTTTTTAATTAATCACACCATTCTTTTTTCCCAGGTAATACAACCAACTTGCCTGGCTTAACTTTCGTCTCCATCTATCATTATCCCTCTACTCCTAGGTTTTTTGTTTTCTCTCAATCAGAAGCAGCAGACTTTCCATTTCAGACAACTCAACAACATATATTTCAACAACAACAACAGCATATATTTTATGTATGCAACTTTTACGTAAGTATTTTATGTATTTAACATCTCCAGGCCCCTGGCCAAATGTTCTCAACATCCTACCAATAATTACAACACGCAACACGAGCTTTACAACAAAGTCATCAAAGAACAAAGGGCTACGTTTTTTACTTTGGCCAGACTGTGTTGTTTGCATTCATTTGCACATAGCTGACTACTTTGGAGCTACTTTTGCAGCAAACAGGGAGAGGTGGGTGATCCACACCCTTAGGTGCCTCTTTCTAAAGAAGAGATGAGACACAAGTCAGAAGTGTTAATATTTCTCATATCACTAAGAGTAAACTAAAAGAAACCAGTTGAGAAATAGTGCTTATAGTTAGGAGACATTCCTCATAGCCTGGTGACTGTCAGAAATTTGCATATTTGGATGCATTTCCAAAACTACTAAAGTATTTTTCTGGCTGATCAGAAATGCTTTTAAGGCTGATTTTAGGAAACAGTAAGCATTCCCAGTTGCTATCAGTGGTAGGTCAGATTATGAATCTGCTCAAAAAATCTTTGAGACCTTTTTTGTCAAACTTCTCTGGAACCACCAAAATCTTGAATTTCCAAATTGCCTTTGGAATCTCAAGAAACTAGTAAAAGTTTATGCCTTATGTTAATAACAAATGCAAACCCAGGATTCAATCTCTTGAACTGTTTTTCTAGGAGGTTACTTTTGGAACCTTTAAGTCAAGATAAACCTTTTATACGGCAAACTCATTTGGAGTTTGAAACTTTAAAGGGAAAATATGTTAGCACACACATATATATATATATATATTTATATATATAAACCCCAGAACATTAAAACAGTGGCAATATACCCAGCACATTTGGGAATAACCTGGAATTCTGAAGAAAAAAAACAAAATAATGAATCT
Organism: Antrostomus carolinensis; assembly: GCF_000700745.2. Lineage (NCBI taxonomy): Eukaryota > Metazoa > Chordata > Aves > Caprimulgiformes > Caprimulgidae > Antrostomus > Antrostomus carolinensis. The sequence goes on along the minus strand of NW_010325370.1, from coordinate 12,848 downwards.
ATTTTGCTGAAATTACCCATAACACCTATCAGACCTAGATGAAGGTCTTTAACCAGTCTTCTAGGCGGAAAAGCAAAAAATCACCATTCTTGTTGTCCTGGTACAAGGACACCTGCTTGGATAGTTTGCAAAAGCAGAGGACTGGAAGGGGCTGGGAGGGTGGGAGAAGAAAAGTGCAGTAGTTAGTAAAACCCAGAACTGACAGTTGGATATGCCAATAAGGCATTCCAAATCATATCACGTCATGTTTAGTATCTTAACCAGGGCTGACCGGAAAGCAGGGGATTCTCTCAGGAATCGCTCAGGCTCACTTTTCTGGGATTGCGATTTCAGTTTTGGGGTTCCTTTTTGCGCCTCCAGGATCATTATCAGAGGGTGGTGAGCAACTGTACTGTGCATCACCCATATTTATATAGTTGTTATCATTGTTACTCTTATTATTTTAATTTTATTTTACTCTAATTATTAAATTGTTCTTATCTCAACCTACAAGTCTCCTAAATTTTACCCCTCCAATTCTCTCACCGATTCCCTCGGTGCAGGGGGGAAGGAGTTGGTGGGTGCTGCTCCCAGGGGCTATGTCTTGTTTGCCTGCCACCTAAGTTAAACTATCACACTTTATATCCAAATATCATGTGAATTCTAGAAGAGCAGTATCCACAGAAGTCAGTAGTGGCAGTCAGTACCTTCAAATCCCATTAGAGAGAACTTAGGACTGAAAATTGGCATAAATTCTTAATACCTAAGATAATTCTAATCAAAATTGCTATCACATTTCCAAAGTCTGGAAAACCTTCTCTACTTCTACTGATTTCCCAGTCATACAAAATACTAAAATCCTGGACAAGGGGCTACAAGTTCAATTTTTTGTTGTTGTTTGGTTCTGTTTTCACTATGATATTTACTTCAAAAGATATTAAAATCCCTGTAAAACTTTATGCCCTACAATAGTTTACTTGAGAGATAATGCTGATAAATATTTATCATAAGCTTATTGTCCTCAAAATAATTTTGCATACTGTGAAGGTCAAACAAGCCTAAAAATAGGAGGATTTGCATAAGCCAAATAGCACATGGTTCATTCCACTAACATAAGCAGACAACCTTCACACCCTCCCATTCCCTCAAATATCGAGACTCTTCATATCTTCAGGTACTAACAAGGGCCCATATTAGTGCTGACATATGACCTACATTTAAGATATTGTTACTGACTTCTGCCTCCATGTTAAATGCTACCTCTCCTGCATTGTCGTCTAGAGAGGTTTGGATTCTACTGGCAGTTTCAAATGCTCCCATTGCAGATCATAATTTTCTTTCCCACTCCCTTTGATTTTCACAGAACAGCTCATACATCAAATGTTTCAGATACTTTTATTTAATTTCCCCTATGCAAAGCTATTATACTGTTTCAGTGAGCATAGTCTTGACCCTACTTATCTCTACATCTTTCTTGCTATAAAGGGTATTTAAGCTGCATCCTACTGAGTTTATTAAGCCGAGATTTAATGCCCAAATTTGATTTGATGAATGTTCTGCCTGTTATAGGTTTTATTGACATATTTACCTGATGTTTCTCTCCTGCCTCACCTAAAATTAATTTTTTTTTAGGGTTCCAAAAACTGAAGAGCTGGTTGGGGTGTTCTTGGGTATCAGAATAAGAATACTTTATGGTCTTGTTACAAACATTAATTTTGTCACACTACTTCATTTTGTGGAATTGTTGATACCAGAACCTGACAGATGTTTTGTTTCCTTGGAAGTAAAATTGAAACACTGATACATGTCATAGGAGAGGAGCTCCACCAAGTTTGTTTGGAGTACGTTGAAACACTATTCTGATACTACCTTACAAAAAAATGCTTCTTTGGCTCTGACTCAGTTTAACCTTTCCCAGGGCCAAAAATTCAGGATACCTCCCTGATTTTCTACAGAACTATTTTATAACTTTTCTCAGGAAACTTTCAATTTTGGTAGATGCTTTATGGAAAAGACACTCTCTTTAACCTATTGTTAAATATTTTGGATGTCTTTTTCCACAATTAGATTTGTTGGTACTGTTTCCTGCACTTTGCCTTGGTTTTGTGTGTTCTCTCTGTGTGAGACTATATAGGGTTTTTCTTAACTTGAAAAATCTTGTCTTTTGTTGATGGGAGTGACCTCATTATTTTTAGAGCATAATGCAAGACCCATCTTTTCACATGAGTATAACATTCAGCAACAAAGAATGATATCATGTCCCAGGGATAATTTTAGGAAAATAATCAAACCCTTAGTAACTAGATACCAAAATTTAAATCAAGACAGGGAAATTGAGGTCTTTTACAAGTTACATCTGCACAAAAACTCTTACTTATAACCAAAGTAACTTTGATTTGCCTAGCCAAGGAACTGATAGGAATGAAGCTGCAGCAGCTTAGGTTTCAGCAATCAAGTATGCAGCAGGATCCCAGACAGGATTATAGAGCTACTCTAGACTACATATATCAAAGCCATGTCTAGATGACTGCAACTGCACGTCTTGACTACAGTGAAGTCAAAAGACCATTCTCACCCACAGGACCTCATGAAGGCCAGCACCCAGAGTGGTGAGGGTCACACAACCAGCACTGCTGCACCTCTCATCCATTCAGAGGTTGCTGAAAACACGCTACATTTCTTCTCAGAGGCCTCAAAGAATGTAAGGTTCTGGTCCTAATTTTCAAGACCAATCATTTTTCACCGGAGTGTTTCAGCTGCATAAAACAAATGCACGAACCACCTTTATGGAAGCTGTAAGACCCCTTCAGGCATTTCAGTCACTGCAAGGCTTATTTTTACCTCTAATCCCTGCCCAGATCATGAAAGCAACATTCTCTTACAATCCCAACTAAAGAGACCATGTATAAAATGGTCACACATAAAATCCAGTGTGACTTTCGTTTTTTAATAGTGAAGCACACAGAAGGCACTCAGATACTACAGTTAGTGTTAGGAGTACAAAAACCCTGAAGTTAGATAAATACAATAGTCAATCATGCATTCTTTCATGTGGGAGAGCAAAAATCTGATTGATGTGAGTTAACATTTAAGAGTCTTCAGTCAGAAATAGGTTGGTAGGAGGATTTATTCACAGAGAAGGAGAGATTGCAATTGTTTTGCTACATGAAGTGGAGTCTCCTTACTGTGGAGAGGGTCAAAAAGCAAAGGGAAGCACTCTGTCTGACTGATTCTAGGGAAGCAGACACCCCTTTATCATGGTCAATCTCTGGGAAACTTTACAGATCTCAGTTATCTGGATAAGAATTAAATTTGAGGCAGAGAGAGGAATCTAGAGAGGGAAATATTCTACTGGATTGGGACAGTAGGCATTTGTGAAAAGCCATATGCATTTACTATGATGGCAAAGTCTTATTGACGCTCTTTCCTTATTAAGAGAACAGCCATTTTCACAACACATCTGTTTCCCATGTGAGGTGAGAGACTTACCTCTTTGACTTCTAATATTCAAAAATACATATAGCAAAAGCCTTTCCTCAGTAAGTAAAGGATATCATAGGCTATCATTTCTGAACAATGGTTAGTATGCCATGGATTCTCCCACTCATGAGCTATGAATATATTGCTTACCATCAAGAGCTTTTAATAATTTTGTCCTCTAGTTCTTTCAAAAATGTTTTTAGATTTCAGCAGTATGTTCAGCTGTGAAAGTGACGTGTATCCAATGTTAACAATAGAAGCTAAGCTATGAGTCACCAGAGGGGAAAAACCAAACCAAACCAAACCACAAATCCAACAAATTGCAGGAATAATGTTTAGTCATATTTTTTAGAATAAGTGAGAACAAACAAATGCAACCCTATCCTCCAGTGCTCTAGAGACTGAATCTCTCATTGTAGAACTCCTGAATGCAGTGAGAATTTTGCAAAAGGAAACTGCTTTAAAAATCAGAGTAGCTTGAAACTGCAGCATTTTTGCAAAGAAGCGAAAATATATTTATTAAATCCTACTGCAGCACTTGCTGAAAAGTTTATATTTCAGTACTGAGACCCTTATGATTTGGAGGAGGTGAGGGGCAGAGAAGGAGGGGCTACGGTCTAGCATGTTGCATGTGATACTAAGGACTCTGGATCAACTCCAATACAAGTCTTTAAAGTCTGCAAGTTAAGTGCCACACTGTTTGAATAACAGATGTCAGAGCCCTTATAAAAAGCTTTTAATGAGCAAAGTGCTCATTATTGGGTTGTCTAAGGATAGCCAGCAGAAAAACCTGATTACACAAACAAATCTCACTTCAGGGGGTCTGTGAGGCAGTGCCTCTGACAAGTCAGGATGTGCAGCCCAGAACCTTCCTCCTTCCCCTCAAAGCACTGACAAGGTGTTTCATTCTTGTCACTGAAGAGACCTCAGTACCTGTATCCTCTTTTACAGTGTATTTGAAGAGCAGTCACAAGTAAGCATGCGATCCAGGTTTAACTACTTTTCCTTGCTTGAGGAGCTTCAAACTTCCATAGCTATAAGGAAACACCCTAACTATTATTGGCCATTCTGCATTGGAAGTCTTTCTGCTTCATCCTGGTTAAGCTGTTCTACTGCACAGAAAAAGGATTCAAAATTTGTTTGATCAGAAAGAGGAAATAAGTGGCAGCCTTATTCAATAGCCAGGCAGTTGTCACACTTACTAGAGGCAAAGTGTCTTTACTCCTAAGAAAGTTTCAGGCATTTTACCTGTTGACCTCTGAATGAGCTACAGGAACATGCAGAGCAGGCCATATCCTAGCACCTAGGGCAGCGTGATGTATGTGGGTTTGAACTCCCTCCAGCAGAGGATAGGACTGAACATGGAAGCATCAGAACAGAATCAAAATTTGTTATTTGACGCTTACTTCACATTCCACAGCCAGAACACCATGCTATTAGTAAACTCCATAAGCAAACATTTCCAGCTAGTTAGATCTCTCATGTTTATTTCTGCAAATTTACTCTCTAGTAATATTGCAACCTTATCAGTTGTAAGAAACTATCACAGTCAATCACGGAAAGGCACAGCAAAAGCTGAGCACAAAGCACCAATGTGTCAGTGTACAAGCTGCCAAGTATTATTGATCCTCTTACACTGATTTTCTTATTTTTAAAGAAACATAGTCTAACTACAGCTTTAATAGTTGTGTTGGTTTATGAAAGGCAGGTCCTGCCTGACTAACCTGATCTCTTTCTATGACAAGGTTATGTGCTTAGTGGATGAGGGAAGGGCTCTGAATGTGGTGTGCCTGGACTTCAGTAAAAGCCTTTGACATTGTTTCCCACAGCATCTACTTGAGAAACTGGCTGCCAATGGCCTGGACAGGCACACGCTCTCTGCTGGGTTAAAAACCGTCTGGAGGCCAGGCCCAAAGAGTGGTGGTAAATGGGGTTAAATCCAGCTGGAGGCCGGTCACAAGTGGTGTTCCCCAGGGCTCAGTGTTGTGGCCAGTCCTGTTTAACATCTTTATCAATGACCTGGATGAAGGGATTGAGTGCACCCTCAGTAAAATCACAGATGACACTAAGCTGGATGGAAGTGTTGATTTGCTTGAGGGTAGGAAGGCTTGAGGCAAAAGGACCTGGACAGGTTGGATCAATGAGTGGCAACCAACTGTATGAGGTTCAACAAGACCAAGTGCAAGGTCCTGCCCTTGTGTCCCAACAACCCTACACAATGCTACAGGCTTGAGGAGGAGTGGCTGGAAAGCTGCCTGGTGGAAAAGGACCTGGGGTGTTGGTGGACAGCCAGCTGAACATGAGCCAGCAGTGTGTCCAAGTGGCCAAGAAGACCAATGACATCAGAAATAGCTTGGCCGGCAGGACCGGAGAAATCATCCTTCCCTCTGTACTCAGCATTGACGAAGCCGCACCTTGAGTATTGTGTTCAGTTTTGGGCGCCTCACTACAAGAAGGACGTTGGGGCACTGGAGTGTGTCCAGAGAAGGGCAACAAAGCTGGTGAAGAGCTGGAGAACAAGTCTTACGAGGAGCGGCTGAGGCAACTGGAGTTGTTCAGCCTACAGGAAAGGAGGCTGAGGGGAGACCTTATCACTGTCTACAACCACCTGAAAGGAGGCTGTAGGGAGGCAGGTGTGTGTCTTTTCTCCCAGGTAACTAGTGATAGAACAAGAGGCAATGGCCTTAAATTGCACCAAGGGAGGTACAGATTGGATGTCAGGAAAAATTTCTTCACTGAAAGGGTTATCATGCACTGGGATAGGCTGCCTAGGGAGGTGGTTGAGTCAGCATCCCTGGAGGTGTTTAAAATGGGATGTCTAGATGGGATGCTCAAAAGATATGGTTTAGTAGTGGACAGGTATGGTTGAACTCGATGATCTCAAAGGTCTTTTCCAACCAGGCTATTCTATGATTCCCCTACAGAACACACACCACGCCACACTCTGATCTTAGTATTTTCTCCTCCATTTCTCAGTGTTCATGAACAGCTGCTGTTCAAACCAGCTTAACTGAAAATAATATTTTTCTCCCTCATTCTTTTTTAAGGTCTGGACTGGGAGTCCTGCTCCAGGGCACAAGCAGAGATGTCCTGCTGTGCAAATACTGCAGAGTTCACTCCCACCAAAACTAAACAGCAGCCCAAATTTCTCAGAAACCATGACAGGCAGCCAGTTCAATGAGGGAAAACAGAACTGGCTGCTTCACTACTTGGCATGCTGAAACTCCAGTGGTTCTCACCCAGAAGATTCAGTAGATCCAACTAACAATGCTGCAAATATAAGTGCTGGAATTTGACTTTGGGGTCAGTAATATACTGAGGATACTCCAGATCCATTGGCTCCTGACAGTCTGCATCCCCCATAACCTGCTTGATGGGCTCAGGGATGAATACCCTGGCAGAAACCTGAAAAGGATTCCTTCAGTCTCCAGAGAAACACCATCTCTGCTGGCATTTCCAATTTCACAGACTCAGTAAGTGTGGGTAGGATTCAATTTTTTTTCTAACCAGCTTTAAATTATTACTACAACACTGACATAAAATCTTTTGTATTATGTCTGCTGCTTAGCACTATTGATCTTGTCTCTGTTGCAGGAAATAGAATTGTCAGTTCCCGAATAAATAAATTGGACTAGCTCACATCATATATTTTTATTTTTATGAGCCACTCATAAAGATTCCTCAAAATTATTTTAAAGTCCAGTAAGTCAGTGCATTGGGTATGCGTTGTAACATTTTGTTAGTGGGGGAGCTACAGGGGTGGCTTCTGTGCTGCAAGTAAGGGGAAAAGAGCCACCTCTTTGACCCAGAGTCACTATGTTACCACCATACAGTAGTTAAGTGCACAAAAAGAACCTAGAGTTTTCATGGCATTTGTTTGGTATGAGGGCTCTTGGGCTAAGAGCAGATAGTTTGATCTAGCACAAGGAGAGGAATCTTTACATTCATGGCTGCTTGTGTTCCAACAGGATAAAGACTGCCTTACTGAAAAAAAAAAATAAAAATAAAAAGCTGAAACTTCCCACCTAACTAATAGTCCTTAGTATGTTTTAGCTTCAATGAAGCATATTTTAATAATATTCTCTCTAGTTTAACTTTTCATGCCTTCTGGCACATCAAGAATACAAGTACAGTCAGTACCTGTGTTATAAGACTAGCTATTGCACTAAAAAAGCCCTCTCATTGGAGACAGACCTGTGATCATGACTATATTGACACAAGCTATAGCGATGCAGGAAAGTGACATCTTAAAAACTCAACCTTACAACAGACTCCATTTTAAAGTATTTGGCTTTCAGCAGGTTTTATATATGAAGTGCTCCTGCAAAACCACTTACTTTGCTTCCTTATTCTTCAGGAAAACACAAAGGAAGCTGGTTAGAGCCTGCAGTTTGCACTACTGCCTTTCCCACTGCATATGCAAAATCAGACTTGTGGTGCAAGTTTTCCTATGCTCCTTTGCATATATGCCTTCCACTTAAAAAACACCTAAGCAAAATCCAAGTTGCTAGAATTATGGAGCATGAAGTAATTTGTAGGAAGTAGCATAGCAGTAATCACAGCATTTCCCCCTTTGAAAAAAGATATAACTGAAACTTTTTTCTTATAGCATCGCCAAATAACTTGTCCAGTATCTACCTAACCCAAAAGAGGAAGGTAACATACAGCATGATTGCTGAGAAAAGCAGGAAAGGGAAAAATATTTTTTTTTTATATAAGGACAAGTAAAAACTCTGAAGGGCACAAGTGCACAATAGGTAAAAAAAATCTCATCCACACTTCTTGGTTTCAGCAGCTCTGTTACACTTTAAAGTGAAGAATGCACCTCTCACCTGCAGGTATCCCCGACTGCAGTCACTCTGATGTACTGCTGGGGGTGGGACTGGGGACAGGTCCCAGCTGGGGCACACAAGTCCCCCTCCACCAGCCCCTGACACATGCTCTTTTTTGCAGGCAGTAGTAGTTCCCTCTGTGCCGAGCTGGCAAACTACAGAAAGGACCAATCAGTCACCTGTCAGATTAATTTACTATCTTCTTAACTGTGTCAGTCTCTGGAGTCATACACCCTACATTCAGTAACATTAAATAGCTTGCAGTGGAGGGAGAGTCCAGGAGACTGTGTGTGACCCAGACTATATTATAAACAGGCTGCTTGGTATTGCCTACAGATGTGGGGAGGGAAAAGCTAAATAAGAAAGGCAAGGTTCTCCCTCAGAGGTAATTCTAAACAAGTGATAAATGAAGTTGCTGTGAGTACTTCTGCTATTTAAAATGATGCTTTCCGTGGGATAATACACAAAGGGACTCTACTGATGACTAAGCGGTATTTAAAAAAGCCTGAGAGACTTTCTGAGAGGAAAAAATTAAGCCAGAATCCTAATCAAACTCTATTTTGGGAACACCTATCATGTACAGAAACATATACATCTGCATCTGGAAGAGGCTGTTATTTTTATCTCCTTTCCTTTTCCAGCAGAGGTAATGGCCCTGTGGTTGATCTGTTACACCTCACTGCTTGTTGCTGTTAGTGACAATTAAGACAGCGTGATTAAAGATGCTAAAACACCCACTTTTTCTACCATTCTCCTCTCCTCTCCTCTTCTCCTCCCCCCTCCCCTCCCTGCTTTT
>NW_010325370.1:0-3678 GCF_000700745.2 Antrostomus carolinensis | reverse complement strand
ACTACACCATCTGCCTTCCCTTCCCTTCTCCTCTCCTCTCCTCTCCTCTCCTCTCCTCTCCTCTCCTCTCCTCTCCTCCTGATTTTTACCCAGTCTCTCACTCCCTTTGCTGGTATGTTATTTACCCCCTTTTCAGACAATTTGGTCCTACCATTCCTGGTTTGACCTTATGTTATCTTTCCTGTGATCCACCTATGGTCTGTCATATTTCATACCATCATTTTTTTCTGCCTTTCATTGTTCATGCACATTATAGGCAGATATTTTTTCCTCTGCTTGTGCTCTGACCAAAAAAGTAAAAAATAGAAAAAAATGTCAACCCACTCTGCAAGTTCATATGAGCATGTCAGGAAACCTGAGTTTCTAAACTTAGACTCTCAGTAAAATTTGTAAACTTGGGCTCAGAGCAGAGTCCAAGTCTACAGTTTTTGGGCAGATATACAGCTTCTCACCTTCAAATTTTGGGCAGATATACAGCTTCTCACCCTCTCTAGTATGAGTAGAGCAGAGTAAGCCTGCATTAATAACTATTTTCTATTTGTCTATAAGGCAGTTTGCACATATGAAACCTGTACTGCTCACAGAGATCTCCCCCAAAGCACAGACCCCACCAATACTATGGAATAATTGCCTTTCTTGCCTCACACGCGTCCTAGAATAAATTTTGCCTTTTAGTACCCCTACTTATAGCACAAAATTATTGAACTTCTGCTGTATTTGTGATCACTATAGTCCCAGATCCTTCTGTGTGGTATATCTGCCTACCTCAGTATTTGTCTTCTGCAACCATTTATTGTTTTCTTCTTTCTATTGATAGTGTTCTGCTATGTTTCACAAAATTTCATATTGTATGATTTTGGAACAGATTTCTACTTTTGTCAAGAACATTTTGAATCCTGATCCTATCCCCCAGAGTGCTTACAAACCTCACCTTTTTTTCTTTTTTTTTGCCATGTCAGATTTTATGGTTATATTCTGTTTTACTTTATTTGTTTGATTATAGAATTCAGTGGCCTTGAATTACTAGGAGCTGCTATTCAAAACAAATAAAAGGGAATAAAATATTTCTCACAAAGTCTACATGCATCTTTCTTTGGTTAAAAGCTTTGTAAATTGTGTACTATTGCAATAATACATCTTTACTTGTGATTAATTTGTCTCATTGTGTTCTCAAAATAATATTAGGATGGAAAAATATGGATTGCTTTATATGTAATGTGAGGTTAAAGAGCTGAGCAAGTTTGTCAGAAAAAGTTATTTTCCATTTGCTGACTACACCTGATAATTTTACTACAGATATTTCATAGCTTGTGCTAGGCACCTAATATTACGTAGGCTGAATCTGAGTCTACATCTTTGACATTAATATGATGGTCAAGTAAATGTAATGGTGAATTTGACCTTGCTGCTGTACTTAACAATTTATGATCAGTGTGTTTATTCTTGAAAAAATAAGAGGATGTAAGTCCTAATTTCTTATAGAACCATTCGGAAAGAAGCACTAAAACTCATTACTCAGAAGTACTCTAGATGAGCTTTTGTGGCTTGTCTAATCACCACTATGACTACTCCTCATGCGGTACCGGGCTGAAAAAAAAGATGATAACAAACTAATTTTGAATCCTCTAGTCATCCCATGAAAATTGTCAACTGAGTTTCATTAAACTTAGGATAATCAAATGACCTTGACAGAATTATTTCAGTCTCTGGGAATTTGAAAACACTGACAGCTGATAAAATATAGATGAGATATCCAGTGTCAAGACACTGATCTGTGGCAAGACCAGCTTTTAGTCTTTTCCTTAGAAGATGTAACATATATGACAGAAGGGGAAAAAATTTGGAAAAAAGGAAGGGAAAGAAACAGACAGGAGGTTAGTGTCTCGTGTGGAAAGGAGGTAGCTTCATTATTCTAAGGATTTTTTTAATTCTCACATCTACTTCTACTGAAAACTAGACTAGTTCTGTGGTTGTAGATGTGATTTATACGTACACCTTCTCTGTGTTTCTATTCTCCCTCTAACTGAGGTGTATTGAATTTTATTCTGTTTTCTCTTGTGCTAAAAAGGTGTGCAGCAAACTCCCGACACTTGAGTCAAAGAGTTCAAGTTCAACTACAGTTGGATAAAAATCTACATTAGTGTTTGCCAAGAGTTGTGAATAAGACTGCATTCATGCTTAAAGGCACGCACACATGGTGGGGGGGTTTCCCCGTTTGAGGTTGGACAGGATGTTATCTTTCTTCAAAGAAGAGGGAAAAGAGAATAGTTGTTGAAAACTGGGAAAACCTAGAAAAATGTTTGACAATAAAACTTAGCAAAGATGAAGTTTTTACACAATGGACCTTCTTAGTAAATGGGAAGGCTTTAGAGACTTCTGGTCATGTTAAATTCCTCCCCCACTTCCTTGGGCAGAAGTCCAAAGTCAACAGGTACATTCGTTGTAAGTGACTATTAAAGCAGACTGAAATCTGTGGCCTTTCTGAACTCTTTAAGTACCTCTTTAGCTTGTAGACTGCAGTTTTGTGTTACAAGCATCACCAGCAGTGGAGGCTTAGTCCTTGATCAGTTTGCAGGTAAATGGTACCAAATCCCTGTTCCTGCTGACTCCAGTGAATGCTACAAGACATTTTAAGTGTCTGTTTACACTGTCTACTGAAAGCTCTGCAAGCTTCATGCTTGAAACCTTTTGCTTATTGTATTTTGTGGTCTTTCACAGATCTGAACTAACATTCTCTCCTTCATTTAAAACATGCTGACTGTGCTTGCACTCACAGAGGAATTGAGGTGCTATTTCCTTCTGCTGTTTGTTTGTCTTAGGAACATGCAAAATCACTGGGACTATGAAATGTTTTGTTGAGTAGAAAAAGATGGCCAAATGGAGTAAAATACGATCAGGTTTCATTACGCTGCCTGTGATCCTAATGCTGGTTGTGGATGCTGGACTGCAGACCAGGTATTCATGTAAAATCTCATCAAACTAATCTCTGCCTGTGTGACACGGTGAGGTGGTTTCACCATTTTGTCTTGCAGCCAAAAGCAGTCTGCCCTCTCACTTACCCCCCACCCTGTCCACAGCCAGGGAGTAGGGGAGAGAATTGGAAGGAAAAGGGCAAGGAGACTCACAGGTTGAGATAAAACAAATTTACTGATTAAAACAAAATGATAGTGATAATAGCTGTAATAACAGAATTTATAAATGAGTGATACACAGTGCAATTGCTCACCACCAGCTGACTGATGCCCAACCTGTGCCAGCCAGTGATCCCGGAGCAGAGACAGTCCCGAAACCCAAAGGTTGGAAGATCGAGCCCGAGTGATCCCCAAGAGAAATACCCCTGTCCTCCGGTCAGTCCTGGATAATATACTGACATGACGGGGTATGATATGGAATATTTCATTGGCACATCCAAATGCCAGTTTGGGGTTTTGTTATTCATTGTGCTTCTCCCTCCCACTCCTAATGCAGCTGTGAACCAGCCAAACACGGTGGCCTCAAGCTCCAGCAGCAACCAACAACATTAGTACTTTATCAACATTCTTCTCATACCAAATCCCACACTGAAACTAAAACACAACTATACTAGTGCTGTGCTATACTTGTGCTGCCATTCAGCGAAACCTAGACAGGCTGGAAAGTTGGATGGTGAGAAATTTAATGAAATATAATAAGGACAAG
>NW_010325369.1:1206-15358 GCF_000700745.2 Antrostomus carolinensis | reverse complement strand
ATCCTTCTGCCCCGAGCACCTGCGGCCGCACCGGGACAGCCCGGCCTTCCGCCACCACCAGCTCTGCCCGCCCCTGCGCGACCTGCAGCAGCGCAAGTGCCCGCAGCACAACAAGGTCTTCGAGTTCTTCTGCAGCCAGCACAGCAGCTGCATCTGCTCCCTCTGCCTGCTCGGGCACAAGCTGTGCCACACCAGCCCCGTGCAGATGGCCAAAGCCAGCGCCGAGGTGAGCAGGTGGGGGTGGCCGCTCTGCCCGGGGCTGAAGCACCCTCCGAGGGGCACCCCGGAGCTCCCTTTCGACCTGCTGGGCCCCTGGGTGCTGGGGCTGTGGGCTGCCAGGGGGAGACTGGACCAAGACCGGGATGGTAACTCTCGTGCCTGGCCTTGGCAAACCATTACCTGCCTTCCAGTGCACGTTCCAGCACATCTGCGGAGTTCTTCCGTGTGTTTTCCTCTTCTCTCTCCAAGATGGTGCTCAGAGAGTCCAGGAGATGCAGTAACGGGGCTCATTGCCAGCTCCTGTCTTAGGCTGGGCTGACAGTGAGGCCTCCCTCCTCTGTGGGTGTCACACCAGCTCTGAGCCTCCTCTGCCGCTCACTGCACAGGATTCACTGCGTGGCTTTACCGCTGGCTGACCAAGGGCCTGTAGACAGGCATTGCTCTGTGTTAGGTTCTTGTGAAGCAAAGAATCATAGAAGTAGCCTAGGGAGAGCACCAGCATGTAGAGAAAAGCCAGGAGCAGGTTCTCCATGGAGTGGAAGGGAAGGAAACTTGGCCTTCGTATCTTACAGCACAGCTGAAAATCAAAGGGTAGGTGAGTAAAGCACACTTGAAAAGTGTAGGTGGCCAAACTTTCATCTGTTTGGCAAGTGTGTATACTGCCTACCCTACCAAGTCCTCCATGATGTAACTTAGCAACATCTTGAACTAAAGGAATAGGTAATTCACATCTGGGCAATAAAATTCTCAATTAAAACAAGAAGGGTGTTTTAATTGAGACAAGAAGGTCTCAATTAAAACAGCATCATTAACCTAATGCTCAAAGTCCAACCTGAGAGTTTACTTTTAGCACTGGGAAATGCTGTGCTGGTTAAAGTACTCGGTCCTTATCAAAAGAGTGAGCATCATGGACTTTGCAGTGGGGAGAGGTGAAGCTGCAGGGAGGGTGCCAGCTCATATCCTGGAAGATTTAAGGAGCAGTGGGTTTTAAATCACTAGTACTAAATGCTGACAGGGGTTATTTAAAACTTTCTGTAAATACAATTCTTACTCCAGTAAGCATGGCCCAACTGAGAGCAGACATGGCAACTGCTTCTCTGAAGTACTTTCTGATCTCTTCTGTTGCAGTCAGTGCTGAAGAAGAAACTGATGGAGCTGCATAATCAGAATGAGAAAGCTGCTCGAGCCATGGACACCGTGAAAACAAAACAAAGCCAAGCTGCTGTAAGTGGGTAACTGTTCAAAATGCTGTCAGGTTGCTTGGCATAGGCTGGCCACTGCGTGCCGTTGATGCTTGTACTCTTGTGGCAGTGGCCATAGCATTGAGATTGCATTGGCAGGAGAAGACATTGTTGGGAAGGAACAGAAAGGAGGCGTTTTGGCAGAGCCAGGCAGCTCTGTGGGAGATGGAGCAGCCCAACCACTGTGCAAAGGCTTTGCACCCACACGTGCTGACACACCGGACCCGTAATGGGGCTCAAACCTGTCCCTTCCTCTTGAACCACAAAGTGCCTCTCTGTGCAGCCCAAGCTAAAGCATCAGTGAGCTGTAACGGCTGCACCAGTCTGGGATGTCTCTTCCCCATAATTACCACAACTAATCCTTGCTCTTACCTGATGAGTGGCGTTGCCCTTTGTGCTGACAGCCAGATTGGATGTGTCTCGCTTGTACCCTCCTTTCTGAACTGAGTGGTGGAGACCAAGAAACTGGAAAGCTGCTGGGGTAGCACGTCTGTGCTCCTCTGGAACATCTCTGGGAGGATCAGGAATAACTTTGTATTAACCAGATGTCACGTCTCGGAGGCAGAAAGAGCTACAGCTGTGCAAGTGGGCATGTGGTGTCTGAGGTTGTGGTGGCACAGCCCTGTCCTGGTGCTGGTAACTGCTAGCTGGCATGGCTGGCCTGGCCTCTGTCTGGCAGCCCCCGCAGCAGGGGGCTGTAAACTGAGAATTGTCCTGATTCCTTGGGAGAATGAGTTTTCTTTCCAAATGACATAGAAATACATAGCTTTTCTATTGCCTGCTTGAAGGAAATGAAGCCTACGTGTTCCTCAAAGGCTTTCTTGTAGTAGTAGAGAGCAGCACTTTGTCCACAAACTGTTCTTTTTAAACCAGCATCTGTCTGTTCTTGTCTGCTCCAGGAGACAGCTTCCAGGAAGAAAGATTTGATCAGAAGTGAGTTTTTGGAAATTAAAGCTTTAATTGAAGAAAAAGAAAATCAGGCCGTGAAAGTAGTTGCAGAAGAAGAAAAAAGAATTTGCAATAAATTTGATTATGTTTACGGTATTCTGGGAAGTAAGAAGAATGAAATTCAGTCTCTCAGAGATCAGATTGAGATGGCACTGACTGAAGATGATGACATTCTGTTTTTGAAGGTAATATGTCCTTTGAATGTGAATCCAATTCTTCATGTTTCTAGAATGCAGAATCACAAAAACCTGTGGTGGCAGTTCTGCTCTCCAGACACTCACAGTCTTGTGCAAGAACCTGCTATAAAAGGATGTGCTGATAAGTACACAGATGTCAATGAAAGAGTGCTGAAATGGTGTCTGGTAACTCCCTGCAACTCAGCCACCACCTCTGCCACAAGCAGAGGGGTCAGCTGGTGTGAGAACTCACCTCAGAGCCACCAAGATGATGAAGGGAGTGGAGCATCTCCCTGATGAGGAAAGGCTGAGGGAGCTGGGGCTCTTTAGCTTGGAGAAGAGGAGACTGAGGGGAGAACTCATTAATGTTTATAAATATGTAAAGGGTGAATGTCAGGAGGATGGAGCCAGGCTCTTCTCAGTGATGCCCAATGGTAGGACAAGGGGCAGTGGGTGTGAGCTGGAACACAGGAGGTTCCACTTAAACTTGAGAAGAAACTTCTTTACAGTGAGGGTGACAGAGCCCTGGGACAGGCTGCCCAGGGAGGTTGTGGAGTCTCCTTCTCTGGAGACATTCAAGCCCCGCCTGGACACCTTCCTGTGTGATCTCATTGAGGTTCCTGCTCTGGCAGGGGGGTTGGACTGGATGATCTTTTGAGGTCCCTTCCAATCCCCAACATGCTGTGATTCTGTGATTCCATGAGGAATTACAGCTCTGTGCTGTGACACTGTCTAGTAGATCTTTCTCGCTGCTTCATGTATCAGTTGAGAATTAATGCATGTGGGTGGCTGCTGAAATTTTGCCATGGGTCCTGTCTGACTGTACCCTTTGCTCCTTTCAATTTGAGATGAATGCACAAAACTCTTCCCATTTAAAGTAACTTGGCTGTGTTTTTCTACGGCTGCTACACAAAGTGGTCTACGTGAGATCTTCCATTGTTGTTTCAGAGAGCAGCAGCACTGCAACGTATGTCAACAAAAGACGCTTTTGTCCCTGTAATTGAAATGGACCAAAACTTGATACATTCTGTTTATCAGTCAGCCATTAACCTTAAAGACATTGTGAAACTTTCAGTGCCTCAGTGCCAGGAGAAAATAGCAGAAGGTAGGTACTGGTACTGCATCACTGGGAGAACTGGAATTTTCTGCCTTGGTTTTCAGTTCAAATGAGGGATCTTCCCCCTCTAACCCAAATATAATAATAATAAAAAAAAAAGTGCAGCAAATATAGTTAGTTAATATAAATGGTGTCTTCCAACTTCTGCAGTCCTCCATTTACAAACAAAAATGCTACAGTCAGGGCTAAATTAGGAGAAACAAATGTGCCAGTGCCTCTTTTATCTATACTTGGATAAGCTGATGAGTGATCCTGTGCTCTTCTGGCACAGCTCAGCCTTTATTCCTTACAGTAATTTATGTTTTTATTATGTAGCAGGGTTGGATGCAATTAGGATATGGATTTGAGAGGCAACATAAAATGCTTTAGAGTGAGTGCTTTACCCAACAGTAAAAGTGCTGATCATGTCAGTGTTGTAGAACAAAGCCCTACTTACCAGGTTAAGCTAAAGTATCTTCTGGACTGGGGCGTGGGTGTCTTCTGTGCAGTTTTCCATCTCTGCTGAGTATCACTTCAGCTCTATTCACATAACTGAAAAACAAGATTGAAAAATGTTCTTGCTCGTGCATTACTGTTCCTGGCAACACAAACCATAATATAAAATATCTCCATTGCAGCAAAACTAACACCTGGGAAAACTAAGCCCCCTCCAGCAGCTTCTACAAACAAAACCTGTGTTGACAAAAAGCCTTTGGGACCAAGTAAGTACTAAAGAACATAATCCTCTCCTAACTGTGGCTTTACCATTAAACAAGAATTCAAGCAGTTACCCAAGAGCTGTTGGCAGTAGTGCTGATGCAGTGATTATCTGTAGGGAGCACTTTGGCCTGGGAAAGGGAGGGTGTTGGGCTATTTAGTGGTGGATGCCTTGTGAGCTGTAGAGAGCAAACTGCACAGATTCGATGGTGCATTACCTCAGTGTACACCTGTAGTGGTGTCAATGTGGGCTGTAAAGCAAAGCAGAGCCTCCCCACCCTCTAGTTCTTTCAGGTTTTCTTTCATTTGTGCTAAACATCTGTTGGCTTGTTTGATGGATTTGTATGTATTGAATCCTGCTTATGAGCCGTTCGTGTTCTGATTTTTTTTTACTTTTCCTCCCTCAAAAGAGCACACACACAAAGAGAAAATCCTTCACCAGACACCAGCCACTTTGCAGGCAGAGGCAGATACCAGTAAGTGGTGATTAATAGCAGCCTTACTCAAACATCTTGCTGGCCACATCTTGCCTACAGTTGAAGGCTGGGGTGATAGAGACAGTCTTTATGGCAGGTTATACAGGGGCCTTTCCATGTTGTTTTGTCCAGTATTACTGTGGCAGTCTAGTCTGTTTAGAAGATCTTCCATATTCTCTTTTTGAAATAAATCCAAGTGTTAAGAAACTACTTCTCTTACTTCCACTGAGCGCTTGACCCATGGTCTTTTCAATTCACAAGTCCTGGGTGTGATGCGCTCAACAGGGTGTGTTGTGGATTACTGGAGTTGAATGAACTTGTAGCTCCTGTTGCTGTAGCAGAAGGTCTGTTCTAAAAAGAAAAGGAATAGTCCGTGTGCCTCATGGGAACAGGCTCATTACCACCTGCCTTAGCACACTGCATCCTGAAGAAGAGATTAAGTTCCTTCCAGGCTTATGAGCCTTTGAAATAGGAATCAAATAGTATGCTGTGCTTCATGTGTAGCTTTCCAGTATGGGTGGAAATATTTGTACATGCCTTCAGCTTTACCTACCGCTGCTGCTCCAGAAGAGCCGTGATGAAGGTGTTAGTCGTGGCGTAGTCTATAAGTGGGTTTTCAGTCTCAGTGGAACTCACAGTTTACTTTTTTTTTTTTTTTTTCCCTCCAGAGGAGAAAAAGAAGCCTGCTAAAGTTGGTGAGTCCAAACTTCCAGTATACTTAGATTCTAATTTTGATTGATTGCTCTTGATAAGTAGATGGTCACTAGCGTTGGTGTGTTAAGCTCTGAGAAGGCTCTGACTAGTCACTGTGAGAGCAATCAAGCACTGAAAGAGGTTGCCCAGAGACAACAGGGGATTTTCAAAACTTGACAAGACTGTGATCAACTTGAGCTAATACTGAAGTTAAGCCTGCTTGGAGCAGGAGGCTCAACCAGGTAACCCCTACAGGTCTGCTCCAGCCTGGGGGTGCCTGTGACGGTGTGTTAGGCATGCAGGGTTTCTTCCTAACTGGCCAAACTCTCTTTTCTCTGTCGACACAGCACCAACCACGGGAATACCAAATGCCGCAGCTGCCGCTGCAACTAAAGATCTTCTTAGCAGCTTTCTGAAGAAATCCAGAGAGGAGCTTTTGCAGTGTAAGACACCCAAAGTTACACTACTTAAAGATGAACTTTCTGCACTTACTGTATTGGTGTTATGTGCCCTCTGTAGTTATCTGACAAAAATACTTTTGAGGGGGATTAGTTAGTTTAGTAGGTTATCAAGTGGTTGTCACAAATGAAGGAAATTTTTGGAGGAAAAGGGTGCAGGAGGTTTCTAAGTGGTTCTTTTGCCAGATAAATCAAATTTATCTTGGGTATTCATTTAGCTTTATGAAGGTAAATTAAGTTTTGTCAGTAATGGCTTTGTTTTCCCCCAGAATGACTGCATTAAGGTAGCCTAGAAATAGGATGTAACGCACTGGATTTTTCTTTGAAATTAAATGCAGGCTTTTATGTGAGCCCATGACGACTTGCTTAAGATGCTGTATACAATAAGGTATATAACTGTATACAATACCTTTCACTGCCAGATCAGTCAACCCCCTTCTTCTCCCAGCATACATTTAGGTGGTGAAGGAATCCTATGGGGATGCAGGAAGGAAGGAAGGAAGGAAGGAAACTTGCCCTCCATTTGCCTGCTGTGTAACACAGAGCTGCAGTTGAACCCAGCAGCTATTACTGTGGCCCTAAGAACTGCCTGTGATAAGCGAACATATAAAATATAGTTAGATTTTATACAATGAGTTTAAGATTAATTTTTTTCTATATTAAGAATTAGATTTTAGAAAATAAGTTTAGTTCATTTGTCTCTCTGCTAGGTGGGAAACTTTTAGTTTAGATCGTTTTGTCTGTGTTAAGTGGGAAACTTTTACAATAACTAACAGCAAAAGCCTTGTGACGCCTGGTATGTGAGCAGTCTGGAGCAAGAGAAGAAGGAGCTGGTGTGCAACACCTGCAGTCTGAAGCAAGAAAGCTGGCTTTGGTTTTGTTTAGTGGTCTACAAGGGGCTGCTGAGCATGTACAAGGAGAAAAGGCGAACAGTTTATAGTGATAAAGGGGGCTCACATGCACCAACAGGAGGCAGTGAGCAAGCGCCAATGGGAATGAATTTATGTGAAAAATTTCTTGGAACTAATTAGCTTAACTCAACCTAAATTTAATGAATATGTATGTATGTGTACTTTAAATAATGCCTTTGTAAAGGAGTGGGGGCGTGCAGGGCCTTTATGGAGCGATCCACCCTGTCGCCCGCCGGCGAATAAAACCTACCTGCTTTATAACTCCCTACGAGTTGTAAGGTTTGATTCCGCAGATCACCTGCCCAGTGGAGGAAAGCTCAGCAGGGAGATAAAGACTCAGGAACAAGTGCCTAGACAGGATGGTATAAATAAAAGTGCTTTGCTCTTCAGTACCTTCAGACAATCCATGTCATTGCAGATGCTGCTAACATCACTCTGGATTACAACACAGCTCATAACAAAGTGATTCTGTCTGAGAGATATACCAAGATGTCTGTCTCTGACATCCCCCTGAATTATAACCATTGTCCTCAGCGCTTCACCGATTGCTTCCAAGTGCTGGGGTTCCAGTGCTTCAAGACAGGCATCCACTACTGGGAAGTGGAACTGCAGCAGAACAACTTCTGTGGCATTGGCATCTGCTACGGCAGCATGGTGCGGCAGGGGCCGGAGAGCCGCCTGGGGAGGAACAGCAGCTCTTGGTGTATTGAGTGGTTTAATTCCAAAATATCATCCTGGCATAACGATGTTGAAAAGTGCTTACCCAATGTGAAGGCTACCAAGATTGGTGTGCTGCTCCACTGTGAGGGAGGGTTTGTGATTTTCATGGCTGTTGGGGAGAAGCAGAACTTGATCTATAAATTCAAAACCCAGTTTACTGAAGCCTTGTACCCTGCCTTCTGGTTATTTTCCAGTGGCGCTGTTCTCTCTCTCTGCTAAATGCAACAGGAGGGTCTCGTATCTTAATTTAGTTTGCCTAAATACTTACCTGCAGATAATCAGTCCTGTAGCAACTCTTTGTATGTCTTAGTCTAAAATGTCTTGAAGATTGTTTGTTGGAGATGAAAATCATTAGCTCTTTTAGGCAGTTTGGGAAATCTGCTGATTCTTTGGTCTGAATTGCTAAAGCCTTTAGATAGTGATTTAGTAAAATGTTGCTAAAACTACGATGAAAGGTTTTGCAAAGACCTTGATTGTCTTTCTAAAAGCAAAGTTATTATATGAACCATTGTTAAATGTATTCCACAGCCGCTGTGGCTTCTGTGGTTTGCTGTAAAGGATACCCAGAATTAATTTTCAGGTCTAAATGTGTTTCATGGATAGCAATAGCCCCTTTGAGAAAGAAATAGGAAGAATTCCTTGACAAATTCAGGTTCCAGGCTTTGAGGTAGGTCTCGGTCTTGCCTTTTTCTCTATGCACAGACCATTGTCCATAATCAGGATTTGCAATACACGTGTTCTCAGTGTCTGACTCCATGAGATGGTACAGAATGAACTATTAAAATCAGTAAGTTCAGGTCTTACAAGGCTAAGTTATAAAAGCCAGTATGACAAATCTCATCAGAATGGAAATGCAGACTTTTAGAGTTGATGGATAAGAATTGCTGTCAGAATCACCAGGAAATAAATGATATTGACTCAGAGAATACACCAGAGAGTCTTCAGGAAGACATCCTGCAGAGCAGTAGTGTGTGCCCTATAATAATAGTTTGTGGGATGAAGCGTTGTGTTTCATGTTCTGACCCAGAACATGCTTCACATCTTCACGCTGAAGGCTCGTCAGTGTTTTGTTTGGGTGCTGGGCAGTTCAAGGAGTGAATTTTGGCATTGTGTAGGGAGCATAAGCATGCTGTTCACTTAAAGCAGGGTCTCCTTTCATAAGGCTTTTCCTCTTTGTGCGGTGGGATATTCTCTGCTGATGTATCTTTAGTTTCTCAGGTGGTAGAAACTGGATTTTCTATGTGTTATTTTGAACTCTGATTTGAGGAGTCTCAAGACAGCGTGGACAGTGCATAGAAAATGCTGTTTCCTCTCTGCGTGAAGCCTGCAGGCAGACAGGTGAGTCTTTTGAAACATACATGGAATTAGCACCAAGGAGAATATATTTCCATTGCTACTGGAATGGATTTTTAATTCTCCTCGTGTTCTTTGCTTTGGGTTGTGGTATGTCTTCAGAAGTCCTCGCCATGTACAGAGGCATCTGCACTTCTTCATTTCTTCCTTAAAACTTTAAACCAATCAGTAGGAAATCAAGGTATGTGGATCTCATAGTCGTTGGGCCTGTATCTTGTTGATGCCTCTGGACTTAACTATGCTAGCTCTTCTTGCAGCAGCTCATGGAGAACAGGGCAGCTCACAGGAGACTTTCCTGCACTTTGATTTGTAAAACTCCCCCTTGTGGGACTTGGTGAAATAAAACACAAAGTCGGTGCTGGCAGTTTGGAAGGGAATTGTCAGAAGGCTCAAAGGAACCTCTGTGACTACATTTTGCATTAGGCAAAATGCTCTAGAGATTTAGAGAGGGACTTGCAGGAATTCAGGCTTGGTGTTTCTATTTTCACTTGGTTTGTAAACTCTTAGTACTTTGTCAAGGATAGCATAAGTCTGATAAGACGCTTCCATTTCTTTGTCCAGAAAAGGATATGGAATTGATGGTGGACCTAAAAGTGCCATGGCTGTCTTTGGAGTAGTTGTGCTATCTCAAGGGTCTCAGCTTTCCAAAGCACAGTCAGCACTAAAACTTCCAAACTAAGCAGAACACTTCAAAAGGAGCAGAAGCTCCTGCTGGGAGCCAACAACGAATGCAAAACTTTTTTTTTTCTTTTCCTGCACTTCCAGTTTTTCAGCAGTGAGGGACAAGAGCAGTTTCCTCTGAGAAATCCTGTCCCTTCAGCTGCTTGGCTGTGCCACAGGGCTGCAGATCCACTCAGCAGGATCAGTGCCGAAGGAGTGCGGTGCCCCCTTGTTCATGGGGAAAAAACACTCCAGTGGTTTGTGCAGCGGAGAAAGTCTGCATTTTCTGTTGTTTGCTTCTTGGCTTTAAAGGGGTGTTAGTATTAATCTCTAAGTCTATGGGCTTCTTTAGCCATAGTCTGGAGTGATACTCAAGCAAAGTGAAGAAGAGGTCTTACCCTGCCACGTTGGACAAGGTTGCATTCCTTAAATGCAGCACTGGTGTATGATTAACAGTATGTAACACATAAAGTGTTCTGGGTTACCACAGGCAGTCAAATAAGGCTGCCACTGTATTTCTGATTCCCTTTTTCTTGCTTGTTTCCTTTTGTGCTATGAATGACTACAAATGATAGAATGAGTTTCTACTGGTACTTTGGTGAACTTCAGATAGCTTGGATATATTGAAACATCGGGGTGATGTAACATTAGAAACAAAATACTAGTTACAGCATGATAAGTAATGGTTCAAGAGCCTCTCCAACGCAACTGAAGTGTTTTTACTTGGCCAGTAACTGTCAAAGCTGTACTGATTTAAAACAAAATGTAGAAAACAAGCAAGTGTGTTAGTTATACTTCTCTTTTTAGTACCATAAATAACCCAACTTATCCAGTCTAGAAAAAGAACTAATTCTGGTGTTAATCAAGCTATTGGGATGTGGAATGATTTGCATATCAATATACAAGTGAGAACAAATGGAGAAACATTTAACCACTAAAAAGATACTAACCTGTTTAAATGTAATCTTTTCTTCAATGAAACACATCAGTAAAATACTGCAGTTAGAAAAATAAATGCTTACACAATTATAAACCTGTTGATTTTACTGCTATATTAACCACGTACTTCAGTATGTATACTGTAAGTTATCTCATATAGATGTGTCAGCTAGACATCCTTGTCAGAGCAACAGACAGATTTTATGGCATCTGTTTTATGACTGTGCCTGTAACTGTTTTAGAAGTTGACAGTTGTTGATCTTTTCAGCTGTAAAATGAAGTAGTTGTGGCATTCTGAATTCAATAAACATTCATGGTAAACCCCGACTCTAAATGTTTTGTTCTGTGCTCAGAGTCGAAGCAAGCAGTAAGGAAGGCAGAAATAAAGATGCTATAGTGTACAAATACCAGGTTTTTCACTGGATAACTCAGAGTCACACAAGAACTGGGGAGGAGAGAAAAGGAGAGCTGCATAGTCTGTGGTATAATCTGGACTGTCAGATGCCGTCCTAAACTATCCCCTTCACCTGAGCTATGCACCCTTCACCAGTAACACTGCAGCTGAGCCAGTAAATGAAACCAGAGACCTTTTCAGGTAAGCAGAAATGTGGTCATCAGCTGGAGGAAGATGAATGACTAAGGACTCTGTATGTGCAATGGGATTGCTTAAGAAAGCCTTAGGTGATGTCCAGCATCTGCCAGCATAAGTTACATCTGGAAGCAGGAATCGGTGATGATTCCTAATACTACTCAGTGAAATCAAACTAAAGGGCTTGTAGTTTGCAAGCTGCTGTCTCCCCACATGGCCAGGGGAAAGCAGCTCAACAGAGACCTGCTCTGGTGGCTCCAAAGACTTTTAAAAAGTAGCTGTGGTGGGTTGACCCTGACTGAATGCCAGATGCCCACCAAAGCCCACTCTATCACCCCCCTCCTCAGCAAGATGAGGAGGGGAGAAAATAAGATGGAACACAAAAAAACCCCAAACTTGTGGGTCGAGACACAGGCAGTTTAATAGAAGCAAAGCAAAGCTGCGCATGCAGAAGCAAAAGAACAAAATATTTATTCTCTACTTCCCATCAGCAGGTGATATTTGGCCACGTCCCAGGAAGCAGGGCTTCGTACGTGGTGTGGTTCCCAGAGGACAAATGGAAGTAACGAATGCCTCCTTTCTCCTTGCTTTATTTCTGAGCAGACATTGTAGGGTATGGAATATCCCTTTGGTCAGTTTGTGTCGGCTGTCCTGGCTATATCCCTTCCCAAGACCTTCCCCACCCCCAGCCTGCTGGGGAGGGGCGGAGGGAAATGTTGGAGAGCCAGCCTTGATGCTGTGGGAGCACTGCTCAGCAGTAACCAAAGCACTGGTGTGTTATCAGCACCTAAACCCCGGTGTGTTATCAACACCCCTCGAGCCACCAGTAAAAAACACAGCACTCTTAGGGCTGCCACGGGGAAAATCAGCTCCATCCCAGCCAGACCCAATACACAGTTACAGTTCCCCTTCGTAAGAAAAGCTGCTGTCATGCTTTAAATACTCAAATGGAGTTAAGAGGAGGATCTGGTGCAGAAGGGGGCAGTGTCCATATAGAGCAGTTCAGGAAGGAAAGGTGGCAAGTCAAAAGTGGTGTTGAAGAAACCACAAGGATTTGTATGAAACCCAAGACTTCACTGCTGCAGTGTGAATAGCTTTCCAGGCATTTACCTTTAGTATTGTGTAGTTAAGTCCCAACATGCGGGAACGCAATGATGGACTCTGCCCACGATCAATATGATCAAGCAAGAAGCCATTTATTTGTTCTAATACAGTTATATTTATACCCCAAACTAATGAAATCACCCACATCTGTTAATAAGTTATTGGCTATTTACTCGTAGCATGAGCTGTTCACACGCCCTTTTCTGCAGAGCCACTGGCTGATGGACTTTGCGTGCATCATTTATTGTTTGCTTGCCAGGGTTCATCTTTGGATATGTTTCAAGGCTCCTTCCTCATATCTTCTCAACTCAGCTGCTGATATCCTTGTTTTGAGATTTGCCTTTTCGTATCTCCAGACACATACCCCTTCAGTTCCTACAGTCCTCTCAGGGTGTGCCAAGATATGTTCCCACACTCCCCACAATTCCCCTCTTTTCTTTTTGGAAGCAGAAAAAGAGAAACTTTTGTTAAACATCATAATATACAAGGTATCATGGTAAGTACAACAAAATTGAATACAATAATGGTTAAATTGAATATAATAACGGTTAAACGAGTTTTTTTTTAACAAAAATCACACACTTGATTATAATACTTGATTGATTAGCTAAAGCGAATCACTCACATTCTGGTTTTGCTATTCCTGACACAAAATTATCAAAGTTTCTTCTGGCTTTCTCTTTTTTAAAGCACTCAAAGATAACTAAGGTCACTCAACTCCGTAAACCCTTGTTCAACTTCACAGTGTCCATTTGCTTTTAGAAACCCCACAATTCCCCCTTGTTTTTGTACCACAAAAGCATTGTTCACCGTCTTTTGCAGGACCCTTTGCAGACACGATAGCAAACAAGGCACTAAGAGGAGGATCACCAAAATAACAAGTAACACCTGCAATCCTGACTTGAGCAGTGAAAAAACCCCATCCTTGTATTCCCTAACCCTGAAACCACTTGCTTAACCAATCATCATTACCTACCTTTAGCTGTTTGACATTTTCTTTTAACCTTTTAGTGGCCATATGAATTGATTCTGAGTGTTCTGATAAATTCATACAGCACATACCGTCAAATTCCTCACAACCATGGGCTTGAGCTAAAAGCAAAAAAAAAAATAGCAGGGTGATTTTGCATAGTGGCATGTTGAACTGAGTCGACATCTGTCAGCAAGCCTGATAGCGCCAAGGATGTAAGATTAGATTGTTGAGAAAGCCAGGACCCTAATTTGTGTAGGTTTGTTAGTGCACTCGCAACTCCTACTCCAGGAGCAAAAATAGAGGCTGCAATTACTTTTCCAGGATTCCAAAATTTCACATTGGAATCACAGTCCTTAACAAATGAGTGAGTGTTAGTGCTACGTTTACTCCTTTTTTGATTTTTAAACTTTCCCAAAATCATAGTAATGTTCGGTGTTAAGAGAGTTAAATGGCCTAAACCACAGGGGCCTCCACGAATACGTGATGGTCTGCCAGCCCACGCTCTGTCTCCACAGATAAGGAAAACACTTGGTGGTAGCTGTACTGGATTAGGAGTAGATTTAGAAATGTTTGGTGAAGTGTAACCACACCAAGCTGGTTTATTTCTAAAAGCGGAAACAGTGGCATTTACATTTTGAGCAGTGACTCCTGTGTTGCTTGTAGAGAAATTAAAAAAGACACAAAAGTCCATTGGTGCTGATCCCAGCAGATTCAGCTCCTGTGGCTCTGCAGGCATAATCGGTAGGTATGGGACCCATCCATCCCAATTATCACCCACCGCTTCCATTGTGCAAGTGGCTTTCCTTGCCTGTGTAGGGACATGAGACACAGGGTCATCTACTGGTAAACCCACCAGACATGTAGAAAAGGGGTTGTGCA
>NW_010325369.1:0-796 GCF_000700745.2 Antrostomus carolinensis | reverse complement strand
GTTGGCACGGGATGAGCTTTAAGGTCCCTTCCAACCCAAACCATTCTATGATTCTATGTTATAATAACCATCAAAAGACTGAGAAACCCTATCAAAGTACCCATAGGTTGATACTGCAGCCCCATTGTTCTTTCTGTCAGTCAAGGTGTTTTGCAGATTTAAAAATTGGACACAACTGAGTACTTGCGTGTGTGTCTATCCTGGATCTATGTGGATTGAGACATCTGGATTTCTGCTGTTCATCCCATGTAAACGTTGTCTTTTCCACGGCTTTGTCCACCAGGCAGAAACCCACCTAGGTCCAGTGTCTATAAGGACACACATACAACCTCTTCCTGTTAAACGAACTTCAGCAGGTCCTTTCCATTGTCCATCTGTCAGATCTTTATATAATACCTGAATTTTACTATTATGGTTGTCTGGACTTCCCGCTAAGGCCTGTCCATGGACTACCATGGCTGGATCCTCTGCATTGCCGACCAGGCGTAAAAAATTAAGTACATACAATGCTTTTGAAATACGCTCTTGTGGGGTTAAGCCTGTCACCTCCCCTGCTTTCTGTTTCTGCACGATGGATTTAAGCACTCGGTGAGCTCGTTCAATGATAGCTTGGCCTGTTGGAGCGTGAGGAACACCAGTGATATGCTTCACACCCCATTGCTGACAGGATTGTGTAAAAGAGTGTGAAACATAAGCTGGACCATGATCAGTTTGTAGCTGTGACAGTGCACCCATAACTGCAAAGCAACCTCGTTAGTGTCACTCAACATGTTTAGCTGTTTCACCTGACAGCGGT
>NW_010325368.1:3198-18797 GCF_000700745.2 Antrostomus carolinensis | reverse complement strand
ATATATGTGTGTGTGTGTGTTCACTGGCTGAACCAGATCTTTGGGGATCTCTAGCCCACCCTTGTGCTCAAAGCAAGACTGTCACCAGCACTAGGTCAGGTTGGTCATGGCTTTCTCTAGCCAAGTCTCAACAACTTCCCAGGAAAGGGATTCAGGTACCTCCCCGATGGCCTAGTCTTGTGCTGCATCACCCTCTGAGTCAAAAAAGTCCCCCTAACATCCATCATCAAGTTCCTAAAATGCAGTTGATGGCTGTGAATAGCCCTTGGGTGTATTATCTGGCATTACCAAGGCTTTTTGGCTCCCCTTTGCCAAAATAAACCAGCCCAGCTTCTTCAACCTCTCCTCGCAGGTTGTGCTGCCCAGGACCCTGAGCATCTTTGTAGTCTCCATAGGATGTGGAGAAGAAAGGTGCTGATTTCTTTTCCCTGGCATGCAGTGATAGGAGGTGTGAGAATGGTTCAAAGCTGCATCAGAGGAGGTGTAGACTTGACATTAGGAAGCGTTTCTTTACAGAGAGTGTGGTCAAATACTGGAACAGGCTTCCTAGAGAGGTGGTCAATGTCCCAAGCCTGTCAGTGTTTAAGAGGCATTTCGACAATGCCCTTAATATTATTTGCTTTAACTTTTAGTCAGTTCTGAAGTGGTCAGGCATTTGGACTAGATGATCATAGTAGGTCCCTTCCAACCAAAATATTCTCTTCTCTCGTCTTCTCCTGAGCCAAAAATGGACACCATATTCCAGATATGGTCTCACTCTCACCAAACAAGGGGGTCTAACAATGTCCCTTGGTCTGCTGGCCACTATCCTCCCAACTTTCTGTGAGAGTGGTCAGACACTGGAACAGGTTGCCCAAGGAAGTTGTGGATGCCCCCTCCCTGGAAGTGTTGAAGGCCAGGCTGGATGAGGCTTTGAGCAACCTGGTCTAGTGGAAGGTGTCCCTGCTGCTGACAGGGGGGTTGGAACTAGACGATCTTTAAGGTCCCTTCCAAACCATTCTATGATTCTATGAACTTTACCAAGACATAAAGAAACCATCTTGTTCTCTTATCCACATCGAATTTGGTGTAATGAGGTCTGAGTCAAATCTTCATCAAGAGTTGTAGAACATCCTCCACTTATTTCACTGGATTGGGATCAGGCCACAAACTTGACAATGCTGCCAGCTGCCCACAGAGCATGAGTTTGAATTTTTCTTCCCTCAATATTAGTGTTTTCTCATCCCAGGGCCAAATGAACAGTGTCACCCTGACAGAATTATGGAGAACATTCTCTCTCGCTGCATCTCTTTCAAGCACAGGTACATGGTAATAAGTTTATCTTAAATTCCTTTTTCCTTTGGCAGCTCTGAAGCTCCTGGCAGCTGCAACACCCACATCATTCCTCGTTACCTTATTTGTCAGGGAGATGCAGATCAGTTTCTCTGAGTGGAGGTGGCTGTCTCGTCCAGACATGGTAGAGGGGAGGAGACACTTCACAGAGGGTGTGTTGAGGCAAGCAACGGAACTCCCATCCCATATGTGGTCACGTGCGTGGGCTTCCAGATTTTTACTCTTTGGTTTTTGTTTGGTTTTTTTTTTTCTTTCTCAACTGCATCTTTATTCAAACCACATATGGAGATGGAAGCAGGTATTTTTCACTGGAAATGTGAATAATAATGCAAGAGTATAAAGCTTTACCATATTTCTGGAACATTCTTCTCCTCCTTGGGAATTTTTCCAGCATGGCTGAAGACCTTTATGAATTAAATAGGGTTGTCCCTCCTTCCTAGCTCCATCAACAAAGTAAGAAAATTCAATGTAGCCTTTCAACCAAAAGAAAAACACAAAATTGCCATTTCTCTTAAGCATTTTCTGACTTAATACTTAATTCTTTGATACGTGTTAATCAGGGATTAACCGTGTCCTCACTAGGGGTGAGGTGAAGTCCTAGAACACTGCGCTCGTCATCTTTGTCCCCAGAGCATTTCCCTCAGGAAATGTGCAATGTGTGACTGTCATGAAGTGTCCTCCTTATAAAGTTCAAGTTGCTCAAAGTGACCACAGGAACATTTGTGATGTACTAACGCTTCTGATTCAGGTCAGGCATAACCCACCCCTCAGATGGTGCTGAACGATGGGGGAGGAGTGTGGACTTGAACTTGTTGGCACCTGTATGGAGGCAGTTGAAGGGTGCTGTGATGCTGACCTGAAATGTCATACCAAAGTCTCAAATGATCTCAAAGGTTGAGTGACCAGATGGGACTTGCTTCAATGCAAGTCTGCAGCCAAGAGGTCTTGGCACTCCTGGGTTCCCCTAGGAACAACCAGACTGCCAGCTGTGAAAGAAGAGGGCCAACACCATGCATGAGCAAAAAAGGACAGTTTTTTTCTCTTAGATTTCTCAGCAAAAGCCCTGTTGAGGACCACTACACAAATACCAACACCTACTGGTATCAACAGATGCACTGAGAAGCAATTTGTGGAGCTCTCAGAGTGAAGACCTTAGGTCAGGAAGTTGTCCCCAGCTTTGCTTGCTGCAAGCATGTACTGAAGGAGCCTTCATGCTCTGGTAGCTTATAAAGGAGAGCAGATCTGCTTGAAATGGTCTAGAGGGAAGTATCAAAAGGTAAAGCAACCCACCTTTGCAAAACCCAATGTGTGGAGAATGTTTAATCCTGATCTCAGACCCAAGCTTTCACATTTCCACATTTAGTCATTTCTAATCCAGGAAAGTTTAATTTCTGGAAGAGGTGATGGATGGCCAAGTGAGAAGTGGTTAATGATCAGAAATTAAGGCATCACTGGGATCTAGTCCAGCTCTCTCTGGTAACCTCAGAGGACATTTAGAATAGCTAAAAAATGCCAAATATTAATTAAGATCCATAGAAAAGAACATCATAGCAACGTAGACATGACTGTACCATTGGGTTCATTTCACAAACATTCTGTTGATTGCACCATGTCCACACTAAATTTATCATGCAACAGCTTAAAATTCTGCTTCTATTTTTAGCACATCCCTTTTCTACTGCACAGGAAAATAATGCAACAGCTCTTTCAGACCAGTGAAATCTAGACCTAGTAGACCACACTGGAAATGTGCTTGTACATATTGTGCACGAAATACTGTTAATATTCACAGAATCACACAGAATCACAGAATATTAGGGATTGGAAGGGACCTCAAAAGATCATCCAGTCCAACCCCCCTGCCAAAGCAGGAACCTAAACGAAATTACACACAAAAAACACTTTTTTTATTTCTCCTGGGAACTGTCTCATGCTGTGACAGTCATAGATTTTATTTTGTCACTACTAATAAGATGATATTTGGAATTTCATTTCTGTGGGCAATGTTCAGATGTTTCACTTTGTTTTCTTCCAGTACAGAATGAAAAGCTGAAAACTTTTTCCTTAATAGAATTCCTTAATTCATCTAAGATTTAACTTCCAAAGAGTTGAGGTGCTCCTTTATAATTTTCACCAAGACGAAGAAAAACCTTTATTAGGTGAGTTTGAAATTAAGTCAAATTAAGTCAAAAGGGGACAATCAAACATCATTGAAACGAAACGTGTGGATGATTATTCTTGACAAAGGCAGTGCCATTCCTCCAAGAATTTTCAGTTCATTCAAGCAACATTTCCTTCCAGAGGAAAAATATTTTTATCAGAAATATTCTGTTCAGATCTGACATGGCCCAAAGTGAAGTGTCAAGGGATGGATGCAACCTGGGGTTGAAGTTTTACATCTCACCATCTTTGCACTAATCCAGCTTAGGTCTCTGAACTCCCTAACAGGAGGCTGTGCTGTGCCTGGGTCTATGGTGCTTATTTTCCCTGTCATGTCATATTTTTGACTCAAGTTCCAGATGATTTGATCATTCCAGCACATGGCAAAGGCAGCAACTGGGCAGACATCTGTATTAACTTCAGTTCAAGGGTTTCCAATCAGACCAGAAGAAGAGATCCATGAGCTATTTGATCTTAAATTGCAATAAATTTCTCTTTGCATTGTCAGCTTAAATTACCTTTCAGTTACTTCCACTCCTCTGTCCTGAACAGTCCTCCATCCTTTCCATCCTGGCATATGGACAGGTATGGTTGGACTCAATGATCTCAAAGGTCTTTTCCAACCAAAAATTCTATGATTTAGTTATTTTCATGTTATACTTGCACAAATTGTTGTGTAACCCTTTGGTGCTGCATGATTTGTGTGCACAACATGAAACAACCTGTGTTCAAGTAGTCTTGCTATGGACCTAAGAGGTGATACATTAATTTTTTTAAGCTGAGCTTTGAGGCAGAGATCATTGTGTGGTAGCTGGATTTTTAACAGCCTTTCAGCACCTATTTCACTGATGGGAATCAAGCATAATTTCCAAAAGCAACTAAATATCCTACATAAGAACCACTCCAGATGAGTGTCAGTGCATTAGCACCAAGGAGCAGCATCGTATCAGCACAGTTGGTTTCCCATTAATGCAAAATAACAGTACAAACAAAAATAAAAATAGAGCCCTTTAAAAAAGCTGTGTTGGTTCCTTTCTCCCCAGTCATTATGGTAGACAATATAAGTTTTGTGTTACATGATCTGGAAAGACTTAGAAAGTATTCCCACACTACAGCTGCAACCCTAAACAGTACAGTCATTAATCTAAATAATATTGGTATTACAGGTGAAAACACTATTAACATTTAAGAAATCATAAAATCATAGAATGGTTTGGGTTGGAAGGGACCTTAAAGCTCATCCAGTTCCAACCCCCCTGCCAGCAGCAGGGACACCTTCCACTAGACCAGGTTGCTCAAAGCCTCATCCAGCCTGGCCTTCAACACTTCCAGGGAGGAGCAGCCACAGCTTCTCTGGGCAACCTGTTCCAGTGTCTGACCACCCTCACAGTGAAGAACTTCTTCCTAATATCTCATCTAAACCTCCCCTCTTTCAGCTTAAACTGCCTGTTAAATGCCTGTTACTGAAGATATCTACTTCAATAATAATAATGACAATAATAATATTACTAATAAATTTCTAATTAAATCCTCAAATGCTTCACAAATAAGAAGCCCAGCATCATAGACCATATTTTGCTACGGTCAGTTCAAAGCCCAGACAAGCAAAGCAAGTGGCCAGTGCAGAATGCACGTTGTTAAGCTGCAGGCTGGTGCTCTGTCCTTTTCCTCCTCTCAAGGGCATTTTTTAGAGTAACTGTACCCAGCTCTCAAAGAAGCCTGTAATCATCTTTTAGCTATGCATTTCACCTCTGTTTATGCCTTCTGCTGCCTGCATTTTCCACACCTCTAGTAATCCTCAGTGAGCTTTTCCTGGAACACCTTCAATTGGACATACTCCTTCAGAGATGCTAGAGACATACATATATGATAGCACTTTATACTATAATTTCAGACAGCCTTTTCCATGGGAGCTCAATAAAAATACTTTGAGACCAAGTGCTCAACAGCCTTGAACCACACAGAGCTGTCTGGCCATTTCTGAAAGTCTTTTCCAAAGATGATTGTCCCCCAAATGACCATGCCCCAGCACAGAGGTGAATTGTGCACCTCAAGTGCTCAAACCAGCTTTGGACCGTCTGGGGAGCTGCAGTTGTCCCAGTGTGGGAGGGTTGCCCTCGGCTTCCAGATTTGATGCATAGTTGTCCCCTGGTACTTCAGCAAGAGGTGGTTCATGGCACGTCACTACACGCTGTGGGTGCCAGGGATTGTGTAAGCAGTGGTGGTGGTTTCCAGGAGCAAGATGACTTCCCTGCCATGAGAACAGCCACTACAGTGAGAGCTATTTGCCTTGTATACCGGTTGGCTGCTGTGAGCAGTCAAGCATAGTTCAAACCAATGCATGAGGAAAGGGTTGGATGGCTTGGTACCCACAAGAACCCCTCTTTGTACCACAGCGTGGAGGCACGCTGCTGAGTAGAGGCAGAACAGAGGTGCTGCAGCTTCATAGATCGTGCTTGTAGCAGCACGATTTAAGAAAGATATGGAGGAAAATGAAAGAACAAACCAGACCTAGATATTCTGCACTTGCAGCCCAGAAGGCAAATAACTGTATCCTGGGCTGCACCCAGAGCAGCGTGGCCAGCAGGTCGAGGGAGGTGATTCTGCCCCTCTACTCAGCTCTTGTAAGGCCCCACCTGGAATACTGCATCCAGTTCTGGAGCCCCCAACATAAGAAAGACATGGACCTGTTAGAACAAGTCCAGAGAAGGGCCACCAGGATGATCCAAGGGCTGGAGCACCTCTCCTATGAAGACAGGATGAGAGAGTGTTGGCTGTTCAGCCTGGAGAAGAGAAGGCTCTGGGGAGATCTTATAGCGGCCTCCCAGTACCTGAAGGGGCTACAAGAAAGCTGGGGAGGGACTTTTCATAAGGGCAACTAATGACAAAACAAGGGGAAATGGGTTTAAGCTGAAAGAGGGGAGGTTTAGATTCAATATTAGGAAGAAGTTCTTCACTGTGAGGGTGGTCAGACACTGGAACAGGTTGCCCAAGGAAGTTGTAGATGCCCCCTCCCTGGAAGTGTTGAAGGCCAGGTTGGATGAGGCTTTGAGCAACCTGGTCTAGTGGAAGGTGTCCCTGCTGCTGGCAGGGGGGTTGGGACTGGATGAGCTTTAAGGTCCCTTCCAACCCAAACCATTCTATGATTCTATGATTCTATGATTCTATGATATGAGAGACTTTCTACCTTGACTTACTAGTTTTTTTGTCTACCAAAGTTCTGTGATTTCCATTACAGATGATAGTTACTCACTCCCTGTGCTGACACCATTTGATCCCAAATATTCTTTAATTACTCATTCTAAAAGCCAGTCCTAGATGATTTATCAAGGGAGATTTTTCCCTTGAATCCCCAAGACTTTAGGTAGGTCCTTCCAAATCCAGAAGGCTCCGTGGTGAGACATCACACTGGGAGTTTTGGGTTGAGGAATGAAAGAAAGAGGAATAACATTCAGTGGTGTAAAAAAAGGTTATTGGAATGACCCAGCGGACATGGGAGGAGGGCGGAACAGGGAAGTGAGGAATTTGGGAAGACGAGGGAAATTGTGTGACTCAAAAAACTGGTGGCAAGTTCAATGGAAAAATGAAACAGAGGAGTCTGCTAGCCTAGGCAGGGAGGCAGGAATAGCTTAATGATTTGAACTGATTCATTTCCTCCCATGAGGTGAGGAAAGCTGCTCTGCTAAAAGCTCAGTGGAACAGGATAAAGGAAGCACAAGGACACCTTTCATCCAGCATCTGCTCAAACTCACACAATTTCTTTCTATCAAAGTTGTTTAGCTGAAAGCTGTAGAAATCACTACCATGTCCCTCCTGTGGTTTTCTGCAGCTTCATTATCTTAAGATCATTGCCTTTTCTCAGCCCATAAGATGGTTTAGGATGTTTTTCCCCACTTGCTATACTTCATAATTTTAGATAACAGGTAAAGGTTCTGGGATGATGTGGCAGCCTGCGTGGTCTTTCTCCAAATGGAAGAGTTTTACTGCACATTGCAGACAAATGTTAAAGCTTTCCACAACAATTCACCTTCCAGCAACTCAAGAGGAGAGTTTAATCAATAATAACTACAAATAAACGGGCATTAGTCCTTCACCTACAGTCAATACCATACAACTTGTACATCCAAAGAGACTAGAACACAGGGCAAGATTATTTTGGGAGAAGTCATGTTATTCTTGCTTGGTCCACCTCTAACAGCATAAAGAAGGGAGAGAGGGTGTCATTTGTGACAGTCCTCTTGTTCAAAGTTGTTTAGTAAGTCTTAACACAACAAATCCTTTCCAAGTACTTCAAACTGACCTCGTAAACCTGAGTTTCTCAGATCCTCCAGGTATTTCTGAAAGTCCTGGTCCACATTCTTCAAGTTGGTGTAGCGAGATTTAGGGACAGAAAAGAAAAGGTTAAGGAAAAGAGGTTCAAATCTTTCTGCCTGTGTCTTGTTTAATTTACTGTGGCAGTTCTACAGTCCATTCACAACCCATTTTCACTCCCCTCCAACCTTCCTTGTACCTCTTCCCTTCTCTACCCACAGAGATTGGTGTAACGGGGTCACTGTGCAGCTGAAAGGGAAATATATGTCCTTGGAAAGTCATTTCTCTATCTGAAGAAACAGCACATGCCTGGGATTCAAGTGTGTTCTAGAAGGACACATCACTACTGTCTTATAATATGGCCAGAATGCTTTAAAATATTGATGTGTAAGTTAAATGATGGTTGTATGTAGCAAGGTGGAAACAGATGATGAAGGTAAAATGTTTCTATTGTGTTTCTTCCCTCACACCCCAGGATATTTTGTCAAACAGAATTATTACTTCCCCCAGAAGTTTCACACTGCCTACAGTCTCACCTTGCTTCTAGTTTTAGATTAACAAGGCCAGAACTTTATTGATCAAAATAAAACCAGAAGTGATTTAGCTTTAACAATTGAATGGTGAAGAATATCAGGGAACAGCCTGTCTTTGTAAGAGACCTGCATGCTACCCATGTCATATCCACCTCCCCTCTGGCACGCCTCCTCTACACCTACTTTCTCTACACTTGTTAAGACTCAAAAATGAAAAATTCTTCATACTGTCAACAGTAGTGTGTTCATTTATGTGTTCAAATCCCATAAGATTAGACAATAAAATATTCCAGAGGCTGAACATTTTGGCAAAAATTATGGCATGACATCTATAGGTAGGTAACGATGACTTTAGCTGAGGGAATAAGAACAAGCTGATGTTTAACCTGGGAAATGAGCTGCACTTATAGAGAGGAGCTATATGACTGGGTGCAATTTTGTGATAAGGCACAAACTCTGTCAATTAGTTGAGCAGCTGTTGCCCAGCATTTTCCCCATATAACCCCTTGAACATCAACTCCTGTCCTTTTGTTTTACCATAACAAAGAGGTTGCTAGTGGGGAAAAAATAACAAGCTCTCAGTGAACTTTGTTTTTCCAAATAATTCTTTGATGGCAGTTTTTAAAAATATACCTTTTACTGCTTGATTTAACCTATAACTTCTTCCAGCAACTATAGGTCAGAGTTCAACTCTACAAAAGTAACAAACTGTGATTAGATCCAATCAGTCTTATCAGGTAGTCAAAAAGTCAAAAGTTTTGATTGTGGCATAGTCACATCCTGTGTCAAGAGATAGTGATCCTTCTAAGAGACACCTCTGTACTCCAGTAACCCTATTATTTCATCCACCGGAAATCTCAGCTCCAATGCTCGGTGCAAATCATTTCTTTTTTGATGTCATTGACTCATTGGCTTTGATCACAGAACAGGACTGAGAGATGAAGGCTGTTGCATCACCCTTCCAAGCTCATGGACGTACTGGAGCACGTGATGGCTCTATCTCCTCATTTGCATGCCCACACTTGTACATCCCTGAGCATTCAGAGGATGGTGTGGTCCTAGCTCTTGCTCTGACCTGCAGCACGGTCATGGACTGAGGGCACACTCACAAACTAGGAATGGTGCATCTAGCAGAGAGCTCCTCATCCCACAGGTGAGATACTGGCAGGAAAGATCCCAGGGGAAGAGATAAGGGATACAGAGCTGTTGACAAGTTTCAGGAACTGACTCATTAACTTCCTTAGCACTTGAGAAAGGACCACTTAAGAAGTAGCAAACTTCTGACCTCAGAAAGCAGCCAGAAACATTAGCCTCACAGAGACTCCTATCCAGAGCCTGCATCTGAGGCTGGGCTGTTCCAACAAGTCTCCTTCCTCACCCACTCAAGATGTAATTCAGCCTATGAAGCTAACAGAGCAATTATGCCTTTCAGTGAATTGCCTCATTAACCACACCCATGCAGCCTTTGCTTGTGCTGAGACAACTCCTCTCATTCTTCCATCATCCCAAACAGGCTTCAGAGGTGCAACTTCATCCTAATTACACCATTGCTTTTACCAAAACTTCCACAGTATTGGAGCATGCTTTATCTGAGTGCATCCCAGCCTGCCGTCTGCCACTCTCTTGGATGTGACAGACCCCCCCAAACCTAGATCCTAGCAGCTAACCAATTACCAACCTCCATTAGGTCCTTCTGCACAGATAGACCACAAGATTTGGCCATCATATCTTCTGTGGATCTAGTCTGCCCAGACTACTCTCATCTTTCTGCTACATCTACCCACAAAACCAGATGTATTCACAGTTCAAGTCTGTCTCCTGCCCAACCTAAGCACTCTTCTCTGGGGATGAGAACCTCACTGATTAGTTCATACCAGCACCAGGCTCATACAACCCCTCTACACAGTGGCCTGGGAGTCAGGCAGCTCCCTTGAGGGATCCTATCTTATTATTATTCACTACACTAGTCTGCAGTTAGGTTTGGTGCAGACAGTTATTTTCTCCTTGATCATAACTTGGGCAGTCAGCCCTCTGCACATGCCATCGTGGCATCATGTTGTCCCAGGTTAATAGCTAGCCAGTCTCAGCTGCAGGAGTACTCTTGCAGCTTGATATACCCTTCCAACCAACCATGGAAGGAACTAATTGATGATCTTAAAGGTCTTTTCCAACCACTATGATTCTGTGATTCTGATATCACCCTCCACACAAATGTCACCTCAAAAAACCAGAAGGAACTTCCCAGTTTCACTCCAGTCCAAATGGTGCATCTCAGGAGTGCACTGTTTTTTTTTCCTTTGGGGAGGATACACTTTTGTTCAAATTTTTGGACATTAGTCCAAGAAATATAGGTCTAATCTGTCCAAGAAAAGCAGATCTCAGGAATTTTTCATGTGATACCTAAATTCGACAGGTGTTGAGAGGCCCAGTGAGTTAATATTGACAGAGGACTTAGGAGTCCTTTACAGCAAAAAGCCACATAAACACTCCAGAAAAATGCTGTGTAGAGCTAATCTGAATCTTCTGGTAATTCTGTGAAACTCAGTTGATTTTTCTCTTCTGTTCAGATCTTCACAGATGTTTTTACCATCCTTGAAACCTGAATATGTTCAGTGCTAAATATAGCAAAGCTTAAGTGAGTGCAGGCTTGAGTCAGTCCCTCCTTGTTCACTTTTGTGTCACTTCTCTATCTGAAGCCATGACAACATATTTGGTGCAATATGAAAATAATATCTTCTCTTCCTTTGTAATTTCCTTTCCCTAGTCCAACCTCACCTCTCATCCTAATATGAGCTCGTGGGTTTTTTTCACTCACCAAAAGTAGCATTTGTTCATTGACAGCAGAGGCTCATGGGACCTTACAGACCTTACATAGTGTCTCTTGGTTTGATTTGCATGTCTTGTGTTCTGAGCTGAACCACCCTTATGAATCACAACAAACTTTACCATGTATTAATCCAAACAGAACAGCTTCTAGGTTGCAATTTCCAGGGACAAAAATCAAGGTCAGGCCTTTATGGATAGATGGAAAACAACCTTAATGATGGTTGACAGCTAGTCTCAAATCATACACCAGGTCGTATAGCCTATATTTAAGGATAGTTTTGCTAAAGAGAAACATCATCCTTCATGCATCCAAATATATACCTACATACATATCAAAAGGCTGTCCCTGAGAGCCCACTGTCCCCTCAGCAAGAGTTGAACATCTCCTGTAAACCTGGCAACACTCCCAGTGTGTATTAATCCCTCTTCAGCAACAAGAGGGAGAGAGACAGAAAGCTTTGAAGCACAAAGAAATTTACTGTGCTTTGTTGTACATCGAACAATCTGGTGTTTCTCGTCTTTACAAAGCAATATTTGGACTCCACTACCATGACGGATTTGCTTTCATTAACAAATAAGACTTTTCTTTACAACACAAGAATCAATAAACAATAAGCAATTACCCTACTGCAAGGTAAACTAGATGAGCTCAAGCCTGGCTGATATTCGTGCCTGCATCTTTTTTCATTGTCATAACAAATAAAATACAATTGCTTGTCTGTACTTCACATTCAACAAAAAAGTACCTGTGGTGGGTTAGTAAGCTCTGTGTCAATAGAAGCAAAATCCCTTTGTATTAATGAAAAGATCATCAGATCATGCAGTCTCACATAGGACCTGTAAGACAGAGGAGCTGAAACATTAAGATCAGCCTGAAGAAAAAGCCATGTGCAATATTTGTGCATTTTTCAGCCTGCTTTGTTTCTTGAACTGTGTATTTGCTTCATAGATTTAGAAATGTCAAACTGGTCTTGGAGACCTTTGCCATGCTATTTCCACCTGGAACCCTGGAATTTCTCGTGATGCATCATGTTTCTGAGAACATTGGTTTGAAGGTCAGCTCCTGAAGAACAGACACACAGAACCTTTAACAAACTGACTCTCCGGCCTCTGGTGAAGTGCATTTATTTCTTAATCCCTAATTTCATTCGAGGTAGGGTAAGAGTTTTGTGTGGGCAAGCAGGTTCTTCAGAATTACAGCCAACAGAAAGGGTGTGTTGGAGGGAGGAGTGAGGAGTTTCCCACGCCAAGTGTACAAGACGGTTGCCAGCAACCCACTTGGGGATACTCTTCCACAACCCATCTGGGGAAACCGTAGAGGTATTACTCAAATGACCAGGTTTCTGGAAAAGAGAAATAAGTGACCTGGAAGGCTCAGATCAGGAAATGTGCAATTAATACTGATCAAGAGAAGGAAGCAGACTGAGCGTAGGCACCCATCCTCTGCTGGTCATGAAGGTGTATCCACACCACTCACCACTCTACGGCTATAGCCTCAAGACCTGGCACAGTAACCCCATCTATTTCCTCCCACTGGAGCAGTGATAAGTCACCAGTATCAGGAAGCTATTGTGGGGTCATTTCCAGAAGTATCCCAGTGCTGCCTGCTCTCTGCTGCCTGCAGCTGGAGATCTACCACATTGGCATTTCCACAGGTATGTCT
Source organism: Antrostomus carolinensis (assembly GCF_000700745.2). Lineage (NCBI taxonomy): Eukaryota > Metazoa > Chordata > Aves > Caprimulgiformes > Caprimulgidae > Antrostomus > Antrostomus carolinensis. The sequence continues at coordinate 5,972 of NW_010325368.1, read as the reverse complement.
CAAATCTTCCCAACCCTGGTGGAGATGTAAATGTACAGGGCAAACATATACAATGCTCCCCCTAAAACATTCTTTCACCTTCCAGCAACTGGAGCCCCAAGGACTTCCTGAGACACATAAATTCTGAGTAGGTAGTTCCCACAGAGAACTTCTCTTTGATAAGTGTATCTAGTAAGTGCTCAAACACATGTACATTTTCAGATTTTCAGCATCCACAATATTTCACAGAAAGGAGTTCTGCAGCTTAAGCTGAGGAGGGGGGGAAATGCTTATTTATTTATTTTTTTTCCTTTTCTTCTGCTAGTTTAGATTTTCAGTAAGTGCTAGAACCCGTTCTAACATTAATTTAAATGGTTCAGGTGATGATGGCCATAAAGACCTGGCAGTGAAGGCTGATTGTAAAATTTACACGCAGGTTCCTGTGACATTCCCAGAACTCAGCGTGAACCAAGCTGTAGATGTTCACAACAGTAATATCATCTGCAGAATTCTGGTCTGATGAAGATTGGGTATTCTGCCCAAAATCAGAGAGAGAAGGACCTCATTGTGTGTCTTCTTGTAGTTATTAATTACATTCTCTCCATCCAAACAAGTGTTTTCTCAGTATCACGATGCTCACTAACAAATTTATACAGTGATAGGCCACAAGTCAAAGCATCTCAAAACTCACAGGAGGTCAACTGCTTCTCCTGGGCAAGCTGCTGGTTTTGGCAGAGTCCTTCCAACCTCCCAGCACTGAGACACACGCACCATGTGTGTGAAATAAGTGTGAGTGAAGGGTACTGGCCCTGTGTTTGTTTATTTACCTGGTGGGAAATGGCCCATTTGGTTACCAAAGCAAGCAATAAAGCTATTAGAGAATGGCACAAAGGGCAAAAGATGTGATAACAGAAATGTGGCAGGAGGTGTGTAAATGAAGAATACATCCCCCTCTTCGTGTCAAAAGAAAAACAGGGTCAAATCAGCACTGACAAATTGTCAGCACATGGAGAGACATTAATTACTCTCAGATGCAAAAACAGAGGTTCACTATCCTGCCATATGCACAGGAGGACATAGAAATCCCGAGGTCAATTTGTGCTGACTTCTCTTGCCTCTCTCTGCCCTTGGCCAGGGCCTGATGCCTGGATGATGTTAAGTGTGACCAGACTGACTTATGCAATGTGATACAATATCCCAAGTAGAATGATCCTTCCTTTTCATCCCAGATAATGATCTGTTTCCCAAAGCACAAGGATTAAGAGCCTGGATTTCATATCTCTGCACTTACCTAGCTAGAGGGCTCTATCTTTTGTTGGTCCCTCTGGGGCTCCACAGCCTTCTCTCTGTTTGTTGTACCACTGAGGCAAGTCTGACATCAGAACCTTTTCCTTTGCAAATAGGTTTCTCCTCACTGGATAAAGGCTGCAACTAAATCAGAAATATAGCGGCAAAGATTTGGATCTGCCACAAACCTTCCATCATAAACTTACTTAGAGCAGCACATCTAGAAGATACCTCCCTAAAATCCAGCTTCATCATGCAAAAAACTCTTTCTCATCGTGCTTTGTCTGAAACCATCTGGGTTTTGCTTCCTAATTTTTCTCTCCTGTGAAAGTGTCTCTGCATGCTTTGGCAAAGCCCTTGTGGTTTGGGGCGAGCAGGAGCAAGGGCAGTGGAGGAAATGGCACCCTGGCTCTGCTCAGCATTGTCTCTCATCATTTGCTTGGCTGGCATGCAGAGTCAGGAGCAAGTGAGCTGCAAGATCCCCTGACCCCATTGCTGACACTTGACAGTTTCTATCCCAGAGAAAGCAAGAGGAAAAGGCAAGTCCAGCTGTGCTCAGCTGTGACGTAAGAAAGGAAGGTAAGGACAAAGTCATTCTTCCCCCAATCCACACCGTACAATCCTTTCTACAAACTAACCAGGAACTGCACTGTATAATCAGATTTTCTTCATTTGTTTGCATTTACCACATAGAAACATGCACCAGTGATGATGTTTTGTGTCTCCTCAGCAACCTCTCAACGTTCAGACAACAATAACTACCTGTGGTTTGTTTCCGACCGGCTCACAGGCACGTAGGGGTAGGGAGGCTGGTGCAGAGTGGAGTCAAGAGCTCTGCCTCAATTGATCGTTTGCTAGGGACTGTCAACAGTAAATAGAAAAACAAAGCCCTGGATCATGAAGAGAATACTTTATAGAGCCAGCTTCCTTGTCTGCCCTGAAACAGATGGGAAAATGTCCAGCTAACCTGTCCCTGAAAATATGAATGTATTCTTGCAAAATTTGAGCAAAACTTTACTCCAGCAAAAAAACAGGAGTAAGTGGTGTCTCTGCAAATACATCTTGTACTCAGGACGTCCTCATTTTCTGCTGATACTGTCTGTTCCCTGAACATCCTCATGAATGAGGAGCAGAGTACAAGTACATTGTGTGAATCTCACCCAAGCAACAGTGGAAAGTCCATCCTCAACTGGTGTGCACTGGTTTCACTCACTGATTTCACTTCTGACCTGTATCAATGCGGTCAGAAATAGAGCATCTGCTCCACAGTGCTTTTTTGAAAACCTTGCCTGGAATTTGGCTAAGAATACTGTTCTCAGCTCTGTAATCAGGCAGGCCTGGGTTATTGCAAAATTAAATGATCAATTATCTTTTCAGTTGACAGAACAATGTTTTCCATTAGTTTTTATCATGAGTTTTCTTCTGTATCTCTGACTATTTTCTGATCCTGAGAAATACACTGGGAGAAAAAGTGTAAGGAAAAGCAGAGAGTGTCATGCCTAGGAAAG
>NW_010325368.1:0-3185 GCF_000700745.2 Antrostomus carolinensis | reverse complement strand
GGTCTCAGATCACCAGAAATTAATGCTTCCAAGAGGATAAACCACCTTGTGTTGCTGAGCTGCAACAACTCCTAAGTGCTGGAGCAAAATACATTGGTGAAATTAGAGGGTTCTCCTAGATGAGAACCAGGAAGCCCTGTATCTGACCTCTTCTGGCTTCAAGAGAGATTTGAAGAGAGAGACTAAAGTGCTTTTAGTTTCTTGAAGACTAAGGTCAGATCTAAAGGTGGTCTTCCCTTCCCAAGTTGGTTCTTCCCTTCATCATGCTCCAATCTTACCCCCCAGTCACCTAAAACTGTCCATGTTACTCCCTCCTGGGATCCAGTCTTGGACATAGCAAGCAGTCTCCCTGGTGAAAAACCTATCCACAGAACAGAGGATGAGTTCTCCCAGGGTCTACATCCCACAAGGACCATGCTGGATTTCACTCTTTTTGCTCAATACGTTGTGTCAAAGTTATTCTAGGAGACATTGTGCCCTTACACTCCCCTAATGCCACCCCATTTTGCCCCAGTGCACTCAATACAAGAAGTCTGGTACAGTGCAAAGCTTCCTGTGGATTATTTGCCTTTCTCTCCTTGAAGTAAAGGCAGATGGGCAAAGGAAGGCTACTTGGGCACCAGAGGAGATCAGAGCTCTGTGCTGTCTGTATCACACCTATGGTCTTGCTGCTGAGTAAAAGCAGCAGTAGAAGGTGAAGCAGTTCAGCATGGCATGTGTGGCACCCAGTGCAGCCACTTTAAATTCAAGAAATTCCAGAATGTCTACATCATGCTGACAAGCACCTTGGTTTGCCACAGCATATGCAAGGAGACAGACCAGTATTTGCCCTGAAAGGCTCTCCCAGAGTCATGGCACAGCTCCCATCCCACAGCCCCTGCTTCCTCTGCAGCTATGGGCTAGAGCCAAGGGCACAGGAGTAGCATCCCCTTGGGCCATGACATTCCCAGAGCTTCTGACATCACAGGAGTACCACCCAGCTGATCCTCTCACTTCATATGCGTGGGAGGGAAACGTGCTTACAGGACGTGAGCCATGTGGCAGAAGAAGGATTTCAGCAGCAGAGAGGTGGGAGGTCACGACAAGGACACAGCAGCTGGAGGTGAGGAACCATCCTGCACTCTCCCACTCCTTCCCGTCACATGTCATCCCCTGGCAAGGGGCAGCTCAAGGAGCTGGTCCCCATCTCCAGTCTGGTGACAAACCCAGTCTAACTGGGTAACATTTCCACATAAGAACCAACTACATCCTACTTCTGCTTATTGGTGGTCAGGAGTTGTGAAAGAATAATGACTGACCTGAAAAGCCCCTCCTGACACATATCCACACCTGCCCATGCCTATGGCAAAACCTCCCACAGCCCTTGTGCACAAGGAAGGATGTGGTTCTTCTTCCAAGGCAGTGCTGGTCATGTTAAGTTGATCCCCCCATCCCTCTGCCTTCCCTCCAGCCTTGCTGTTCTGGGCAATCACAGATGGCAGCACTTGAGTTTATTGGACATCCACAGGTTGACCTCAGTGTAGTAGAAGTTTCCACACCAATAGCACTCCATGCTTTCACCATTCCCCTCACCTGGTTCTGGCCATGGGATGGCCAAAGCAGGAGTTGTCCATTGCTCCTCATGCAGCCTCAATGCTCAGCTGCAGCAAACTGAGACCTGGAGGGCACAGGATGGCATCAGCAAAGCACAATGGAAGAACCATCATGGAGTACATGCCAGCAACCAACAGCCACAGCATCAAGGCAACAGTGGCAAGAGGGAAGGACGAAGTGCCAACCTGGGAAGTCATGACCAGTGCTGAGAACATCAAGGTCAGTCCATCCATGCTACACCTCTGTACATATGATGTCTCTGATGGGAGACAACCTAGCAAAATACCGAGCAGGAAGAATATGACAAGGTTAAGAGGAGCAAATACCACGTGCTGATTCCCCTCTCCTCCCAGCTGAAGGATGCTCCGCGCTTTGTTTTTCTAAGGGGAATCTCACAGGGTTTAGCTGGAAATGGTGCAGATAAAGCATTAACCATTCTGAACACAGTGAACAAGAAGCACTTGGAAAATTCTTAGAAGAAAAAAAAATGTGTGAAATGGTCTTTGAATGCTCAATTACTTTTTCTCCACACCGACTGCAAGCTTAAAAAGTAAAAACAGACATTACCCGACGTAGACAAGGAATGAATAATGATGCAACGTGCTAAGTATCTTCCATGCTGAAGACAGAAATACCCTCGATACTGTCCTTGTGTGTACTACTTTATCCTCACTATATATATATGATTCAGCTTATTTGGCCTCAGACAAAATGCCCTCAATCATATCATGCACAAACTTGCAGAAAGAACAAAAAGCACTAGAGAAAGAAGAGAAAACTCAGCAGCACCTCAGTGCCAAGTTGTTTATTTCTCTTCTCGTGGATGCCTAATTCCTTTCATGGATTTCTTCTCTTCAAAAACAAAATCTCTAAGTCACATATATTTAACTCCACAATGAAATACCTCCCCTCGTTAAAGCTTCCTAAACTATAGAGGTGATCTGGATTGGTTAACCCCTGCAGATTTCACTAATCAGTAGAAACTAGCCAAGGATCCAACAGGCTGGGACATGTCTGACATGAGCAGGAGAATTTACCCAACAGTCAGAGCTGAGAGCTCAACTGGGGGCAAACGGAGAGCAGCGGGAGAAATTTGAAGAGTGCCATGACAAACAGCCAAGCAGGACTGTCCCAGCCCACACCAGCCCAGCTCCTTTCACGGGAAAGACCAGACAGTTGTGCTCAGTGATGGTTCTCTGTTCTACAGCCAGGGGATGGCCAGGGAACAGCCCTGAACACCCCACACGATGCGGCACAGCCGAGGGCGGCCAGACGGCGGGATCCCAATCTGCAGAGCTGGGTTTATTCTGGCTGCTCTACAGCCGCCTTGTTGAGCTGTCTTGAGCGAGTCACCTCCTGGCAAACAAAAGGCACACCATATGCCAGAGGTATTTGCACACTGGAGAGGAAAAAGAAATTTCTCCTTCCTTTCTTGGGATTTTTAAGAATAAATTCTCCACTTGGCTTCATGAGTCATGTGCGGAGCACAAATCTGTTCCCATCTCATCTCAAGAGCCCAGCCCTCGCTCTCTAAGGCTCTGGCTACTCATCCTCTTCCAGAAAAAGTTTTGCAGATCACAGAATCATAGAAT
>NW_010325367.1:0-2179 GCF_000700745.2 Antrostomus carolinensis | reverse complement strand
TAAGTTCTTTACTCCGAGTTTTCAGTAACAGAATGGTTTGGGTTGGAAGGGAAGGGACCTTTAAAGGTCATCTACTCTGACCCCCCCCTGCAGTGAACAGGGACATCTTCCACTAGACCAGGTTGCTCAGAGCCCCGTCCAACCTGACCTTGAATGTTTCCAGGGATGGGACTTCTACCACCTCTCTGGGCAGCCTATTCCAGTGTTTCACCACATTCTTCCTTACATCTGGTCTAAATCTACCCTTTAGTTTAAAACTATTACCCCTTGTCATATCACTACAGGCGCTATTAATGAACAAGAGACATAATGGCTTATTAGGCGTCTAATAATATTGTATATTGGGCCACGATTTGTAGTATACATTGTTGATTTTATCCACAACAGAAAGCAGGAGGTATTTCAGTCTGTATCATCTCACACGGTGTCGTTCCTGCATTTTTCAAATGATTTCTGAGCCCATTTTTGCTTTTAGCATGTGCCTACAGGAAAAAGTACTTTCTGAAGTTTTTCATTTGAAAAGTGTAACTATGGATATGCTAATGAAGAAGCAATGAAAAGTAACCTCCATTATTGAACTAGTTACGGCTCAGTAAAATTTACCCTTTTTTTTTTCAAAGTACTGCCCTTTAGAGAGATGTGCTCAGTAAGCGAGCAGAGATGGTTAGAACATTTCCTCTCCCTCTGAAAGACTCAACATTTGTGACTGCTGAATTTCCTCCATTGTCTGTAACGTTCCTGCTGCTCTAATCTCTCTGGGTGATTTGGAGTTTGAGTTTATCTTCTGCTGTTTGCTCCTGCTCTGATTTGGGTGTCATCAACAAATTTGATTGCTGTTGAATTTACACCAAAGAAATCACTGACAAAGAGGAGACTCAACAGGCTGTGATCCCTGTGCAGCTGCTCAGCAGTCACAGGCCCAGGCTTGACAGCTGACAGGTGCGCTATCGAAACCACACAGGAGACTCCTGTTTGTTACATCTTCATCCATCTGTGGCAAAACCAGGCCTGGGGACCACCAGTACGTGCTCTCTGAAATACTGAGTGGTTAGAGGCACACTGTGAGGCTGGGTTAAAAGTTTATGTTAAAATATGACGCCTTTTGCATAAACTCCACAGAATCACAGAATTGCCTAGGTTGGAAAAGACCTTTAAGATCACCGAGTCCAGTTATTAACCTCACACTGACAAGTCCCTGACTAAACCATGTCCCTCAGCACTGTGTCTACATGACTCTTATATGCCTCCAGGGATGATGGGGACTCCACCACTGCCCTGGGCAAACCGTTCAAATGTCTGATAGCCCTTTCAGTAAATAAATTCTTCCTCATCTAAACTTCCCTTGGCACAACTTGAGACCATTTCCTCTTGTCCATTCCTCTTGTTACTTGGGAGAAGAGACTGACCCTCACCTCTCTGCACCCTCCTTTCAGGTGGTTGTAGAGAACAATGAGGTCTCCCCTCAGCCTCCTCCTCTCCAGGCTAAACAACCCCAGTTCCCTCACCTGCTCCTAAGACTTGTTCTCCAGACCCTTCAGCAGCTTCATTGCCCTTCTCTGGATGTGCTCCAGCAACTCCATGTCCTTGTAGTGAGGGGCTCAAAACTGGACACAGTACTTGAGGTACGGTCTCACCAGTGCTGGGTACAGGGGTGAGAGAACCTCCCTGGTCCTACTGGCCACCCTGTTCCTGATAACTCACACTGGAGAACATCCTCCTGACTTTGATTTAGAGCAGGTTAAAGGTGCTTGTCCACCTTCACAGGAAAAAAAGTCTTAAACAAGGAAGTTGCAAATATAATTTACATAAAATTAACCTACAAAAATAAGTAAAACTTTTTTCTTTCTTTATTTATTATCTTCTTACAAAGGGAAAGGTGTAAATTCCACCCGGGTCTTTGTTTTGTTGCGCTTTGAGAACGAGAACTCCCGACCTCATCCACCCCGGGAGCCCTTCCATGCGCGGGGCAGACAACCGTCACTCCGGGAGACGGGGGATGACCCCCGGCCTGAAAGCCTGACCCCGGTGTCAGGCACAGCCTTCGCCTCTCTGGCTTCGTTTCATGCTTTAAAACTCTTCCCGGCCCGGCACCGGCACCGGGGAGGGCGCGAAGCGGAGAGCGGCCCCGTCCCGCCCTCCCCTCAGCCCCTCAAATGTCCCTCGGCCCCCAACGCCCGCT
>NW_010325366.1:0-4778 GCF_000700745.2 Antrostomus carolinensis | reverse complement strand
CCTGGAGTTATGGGTGGTCAGTCATGGGTGGGTCAGGTCATGGGTGGTCAGGTCATGGACTCATGGGTGGTCAGTCATGCTGATGAGCTCCATCACCTGCCACCAGGAGAAAACAAGATCTTCAAGGAGTGGTTCCATCTGGGTTACAAATGGTTTGGTTTCAGCTAGTGCCAAAATTGTCTCTTTTTGGTCCAGAAAGATCTTGGTGGCACCTCAGGAGGTTGGCAGGTGCCACCAGGAACTTAAAAACCTGATATTTAGAGGTTTTTGAGATGATTTGGACCATTCTGAGGAGACTCAGAGGCTGAAGAACCCAGAACTTTCCCTTTCACTTTTTGAAGACCTTTTTTGGTCACCGTTTCTCCACCTTTTCAACCCAAACCATCAGGTTTTTTGGTGGAAGATCTTCAACCACCCAACATGTTCACCATGACCTTTGTCTTCCAGTGCCGGAGGAGGACGAGTCTCGGATCATTGGTGGGAAACCTTGTTCCATCAACCAACGACCCTTCCAAGTTGCCCTCATCAAGCGAGGTCAGATCTTGTGTGGAGGAAGCTTGATAGATGCCCAATGGGTCCTGACAGCCGCCCACTGCAAGCAGCCAGTCAGGTAAGAGGGGTCCATGTCCATGTGTCCCACCAACCCATCTGCTCCTACCCAGGAACCCCTCAATGACCAAGAGTGAGTGGTGGCTCTTCAGAAGTTGGTTCCTCCAGGTGTTAATGCCCAGATGGTGGCAATTCCAGAAGATGATGCCTCCAGATGGTGGTATCCAGAGAGAGATGTCCCAGATGTTGGCATCTCCAGGGTTTGTTGCCTCCAGATGTTGGCATCTCCAAATTTTATTGTCCAGAAGTTGAGTCTGGTACCTCCAGAGGTTGGTAGCTCCAGAAGTTGGTATCTCCAGAGGTTGGTACGTGCAGATATTTGCACCCTAGATGTTCTCTCCAGATCTGGTGTCCCATGGCCAGTAGCTCTAGATGTTGATGGGACCTGGGTTATCTCCAGACGTTGGTGTCCAGATGCTGGTACCTCTAGAGGACAATGAAGATCCAACATGGAGACTGGAGGAGGTGACGTGTCCTTTGCAGGGTGACAACCTCTACTCACAAAGCTCTTAAGGAAACCAACCTCTCCCCCCCCACTTGGAGGTCCAGTCACCTTCTTCATCCAGGTGACATTAAGTGGACCAGGTCCATCCCAAAGCCAAACTTCTCCAACTTCTCCACAAGGTCCTACAAGAGGAAACTGGACCTTTGGGAGGGGAAGCAGAAGAAAAGTCAGCGAGAAGTTGGGCTGAGGGTGACGTTGCTGAGATGTTGCAGGTGGGACCTCTGGAGAACATCGGGAAGATGAAGTCAAGGAGTTGAAGGTCAAAAGACACAAGGGTTTCCCATGGAGATGGGAGATGTCTCCAGGGTTCCTGAGCCAGCCAAGAGCTCTTGGAGAAGACCTGGCTCATGGATCCTCAAGACATTGATGTGTTTTCTTGACCTTCTCCCATGGTCCCATGGCCACCTGAACTCCACTGAATGTGGAGAAGCTTCAACAGACAGGTCTTCATCACCTCCTTGATGGACAACCCTTGAGGCCAAGGGTTTATGTGTCTCCTCTGGATGGACCATCACTGATTTCTTGACCTTCTTCTTCTTCTCCCCCCCAACAGGGACCTCAGGGTGTTGATCGGGACGGACACGCTACGGGATGGGACAGGAGAAGTGAGGACCATCTCCACGCTCTTGGTCCACCCGTCCTACAACCCCCAGAGGAACGACAACGACTTCATGCTCCTCAGGCTCAACAAACCCGTCCAGTTCAGCAACAACATCAAGAAGATCCGACTGGCCACCAGGTGTCCCATGGACGGGATGAAGTGCAGCGTCTCCGGTTGGGGAACCACCAAGTCTCCTGGAGGTACTGGACTCAGTGGTGGAGACCTCGGTGGAAGAGGTGGGATGGAAGGAGAAGGTTGGTCAAGGAGACCACGTGGCCTCCTCCACTGGGAAGATGGGTTAAGGTCTTCCTTGGTGTCCACCTTAACTCCAGCTCCTCACGGAGAACATCTTCTAGTTGAGTTTCCCCTTCAGGGTTGGGTTTCTTTGGAGATGACCTCCCCATCTCCAATGGAGACATCTCCATTGACCACCTCCCAAAGAACTCCACCAACAGTATGATGAGGTCTACTCAAGCCTCAACATTAGGAGACCTCATCTCACCTTCTCTCTCTCTCCATCTCCATCTTCTTCTCCAGCGAGTCTCCCCAAGAACTTGCAGTGTGCCGCCATCCAGACCTTCGGGAGGGACAAGTGCTCCAGGGCCTATGGAAACGCCATCACCCCCAACATGTTCTGCGCTGGTGTCCCCCAGGGTGGCATCGATTCCTGCCAGGTAAGACCAAGGTGGGGCTGGTGCTGAGGTCCCTTCAGCCACCACCCAACTTTTCTGCTGGAGAAATGAAAAGGTCTCGGTGGAGCTTTGAGTTCAAACTCAAGGTGAGATGAGTCCATGGAAGTCTTGAGGTTCTTCAACCTCCAGGGAAAGGACCACGGCACGTGGATGGGTCACACCAGGTCTGGGTTCTCCAGAACTACCTCCTGCTTCAGCTGTGGAGTTGGAGATGGGCCCAAGCAAGGTTTGGGTTCCTCCATCATCTCCAACCCAAGCCATAAAGGAAGGGAATGTCCACCAGGGCATGTGGATGGGTCACACCAGGTCTGGGTTCTCCATAACTACCTCCTGCTTGAGCCACAGAGCTGGAGATGATGGGCTCCAGAACATGGACATGACCATGCAAGGTTTGGGTTCCTCCATCATCTCCAACCCAAGCCATAAAGGAAGGGAATGTCCACCAGGGCATGTGGATGGGTCACACCAGGTCTGGGTTCTCCATAACTACCTCCTGCTTCAGCCGTGGAACTGGGGTGGACCCTGGCATGTGGACAAGACCCTTCAGGGTTTGACTTGCTCCACCATGGTTGGTTCATGGAAGGTCTGGGTTCCCCACAGCCACAGAGTTGCTGATGGGACCTCACACTTGGATGGGTCCATGTAAGGTTTGGGTTCCCACCAAAGACCTTCTGCTTGAGCCATGGAGCTGGTGATGGCCTCTGGCACGTGGACAGGTCCATGTAAGGTTTGGGTTCCTCCACCATTATCTCCAACCCATCTAACCAGGGAAGGGTCATGGCAGGTGGCTGGGACCATACAAAGTTTTGGGTTCCCACCAAGGACCTTCTGCTGGAGCCATGAAGCTGGGGCTGGGTCATGGCACATGGACAGGTCCATGTAATTTTGGGTTCCTACCAAGGACCTTCTACTTGACCTACAAATCTGGGGCTGCAACATGGCCCATTGATGGGCCCATGAAGGTTTGGGTTCCCACCATGAACCTTCTACTTGACCCATGAAGTTGGGATGATTCATGGCCTGTTGATGGGTCCATGAAATGTTGGGTTCCCACCAACAACCTTCTCCTTGATCCATGAAGTTGGGGTTGGACCACAACAGGTGGAGGTGCCCCTACAAGTTCTCCACCCTCCTGCTCCAAGCGAGACCCACCACGTGTCCTTCTCCCCCCTCCAGGGTGACTCTGGTGGCCCCCTGGTGTGTAACGGGGTCCTTCAAGGCGTGGTCTCCTGGGGCATGGCCGTCTGCGGGCGGCGGGGACAACCCGGCGTCTACTCCAACGTCTGCCGAGCCACCCCCTGGATCCGGAGGTATATCAGGAGACAGTGAGACCTCCAGGTCCACCAGGTCCACCAGATCCACCACAAGATCCACCAAGTCCACCAAATCCACCACCAGATCCACCACCAGATCCACCAAGTCCACCAAATCCACCACTAGATCCACCACCAAGTCCACCAGGTCCAACAGGTCCACTAGGTCTACCAACAGGTCCACTAGGTCTATCCAGGTCCACCAGGTCCACCAGATCCACCACAAGATCCACCAAGTCCACCAAATCCACCACCAGATCCACCACCAGATCCACCAAGTCCACCAAATCCACCACTAGATCCACCACCAAGTCCACCAGGTCCTCCAGGTCCACCACCAGGTCCTCCAGGTCCACTAGGTCTACCAGATCCACCACTAGATCCATCACCAGGTCTACCAAGTCCACCAGGTCCACCAGGTCTAGCAGATCCACCACTAGATCCACCACCAGGTCTACCACCAGGTCCTCCAGGTCCACTAGGTCTACCAGATCCACCACTAGATCCATCACCAGGTCTACCAAGTCCACCAGGTCCACCAGGTCTAGCAGATCCACCACTAGACCCACCACCAGGTCTACCACCAGGTCCTCCAGGTCCACCACCAAGTCCACCAGGTCTAGCAGATCCACCATTAGGTCCACCACCAAGTCTACCAAGTCCACCGGGTCCACCACCGGGTCCACCACCAAAGTCCATCAGGTCAACCACCAAGTCCACCAGATCCACCACCAGGTCCACCACCAAGTCCTCCAGGTCTTCCAGGTCCACCAGGTCCACCACTAGATCCACCACCAGGTCCACCACACCCCGGCCCCCACCATGAACTTCACCCCCTGGTGCTGGTGGGTGGTGGGTGGTGGGACGGGCAGGAGAAGACCAAGAACCGTCCCAGGAGACACCGGGAAATGGGGCGAAAAATAAAGAGACACGTGAAATGGAGAGAGAGGAACTGGGAGCACTGGGAGCACTGGGAACACTGGGGGCACTGCTGGCGCTGCTGCTGCCGCTCCCACCCGCCCCCGCCGAGACCTACTCGGCCATGTCGAGGCGCCGGG
>NW_010325365.1:0-904 GCF_000700745.2 Antrostomus carolinensis | reverse complement strand
AGAAAAAAAAAAAGCAAAAAAAAAAGCCATTTTTCCCTCCTAGTGTAACGCTGATGGAGAGAAGATCCCTCGTTTGTAGTTCATGCACTGAACTCATCAGACTCTCAATTTTCACTCCCAAATGCAGCTTAGCGAGGCAGTGTTATTGATGGACATGAACACAAACCTGTGCAATAACACACAACTGGGTATGGTGCGTTAATATTTGGAAAGGCCAACGCTGGCTCTGATATAACCACGAGGCCTCACGGCATGAGTTTCAAAGACCAGGGGGCAAACTGAGACCTCCAGAGCACGTCAAAAGACGCTTTGGGTGCTGAGAGCTTCTGAGGGGACAATTGTCTCCGGCTGAGGCAACCCCTGGACAACAGAGGGGTTCCGAGGGGGCTCATGGATATGAGGAGGGCTCTAGGCCTGAGGGGGCTGGAAGGGAAAATGAACAAGTCTTGAGGGGATCCGACGGCAAAAAGAGAGAGTCCCCCCCATCTTGAATTTCCAAGACAGCTGGTCCTTATCCACCTCTTTCCCCTCCCGCCCGCAGTGCCCCCGTTTGCCCTCAGCCAGGCAGCCCAGACACCCACACCCAGCCAGCTTGGGCAGAGCAGAGCTCGGAAGGTGCCGGAGCGTGGTCATGCTGGGCAGCAGCTCCATGACACCTCTTGAGCTGCCAGAGAGGGGGCAGAGAAGGGCTGTTCTGGGGTCCCTTGGTCTGTCTGGGGGTTCCTCTGGCTGTTCTGGGGGTTCCCTTGCTCGGTTTGGGGGTTCCTTGGGCTGTTATGGCATCCCTTGGTCTCTTTGGGGGTTCCTTGGACTGTTCTGGGGTCCCTTGGTCTGTCTGGGGCTTCCTTGGTCTGTTTGAGGGCTCCTTGGACTGTTCTGGGGTCCCTTGGTCTATTTGGGGGTT
>NW_010325364.1:0-37323 GCF_000700745.2 Antrostomus carolinensis | reverse complement strand
TTCCCTGCCTTCCCTTTAATCCTGACCCATATGCTCCAGCTTTTTGTTGACATAGAGGGCAACACTCCCTCCTCATCTCTCCTTCCTGTCCTTCCCCAGGAGCCTGTATTCTTCCATTCTGGCACTCCAGTCATGGGAGCCACCCCACCATGTCTCTGTGATGCCAGTCAGGTCATATACCTGCAGGCACGTATACATTTCCAACTCTTCTTGTTTATTCCCCAATTCAAATAAATCTCAGTTCAAACTGGTTTGTCTATTTACTCTGAGTACAACTGGGCTGTCTTGTATATAGCAGCTTGAAATATTCATAGCTATGCATGTTTTGATTTTTATGTCAGATAATAGTCTTTGTTAGGTGAAATAATGTATTTCAGTAATATCATACATGTTCAATAACATAATTCTTATAGAGGTATGTAAATTTTCATAATAGTTGCCATTGTTAATACCCCATTAAAAAATACAGAGATTACAAGTACAGCTGTTTTGCCAACAATTTTTTTTCATTGAGTAATGTCACTAGAGTTCAACATCAGGCTGTCTTGGTTTTGCTCTGGAACCACCACACAGGCAAATCTTCTTAAGTAGCACTTTGAGTAATATACCACTTAAACTACTAGAAGCAGTACCTTTCATGATCATGAAGGTGCAAGAGACAAAGTAGTTGTCACCTTCCTGATACCCATGAAGTCTCTTTTCCCAAGTCTATACAACATTTAACCCTTCCAAAGTTAATTAATGAACTCTTTTTTTTTTTTAGAGTAGAAAAACAATTGAGAAATGGACACAATTTATTATTCATTTGATTTAGTGAACTGAAACTTACTTCCTTTAATAACATTTACTAGATATTAATTTGTAATATTACTATACCATTATTAAATCTCTGCCAAGCACATTAAATTCTAATATGCCACTATTCTCCAAATAACTGTTTGTAAGAACTACGAATAAAACTCAGGAGAAATCACAGTGATTTAATTTCTCTCTAATATTTCACATTAACTGCAGTTGGCAAGATAATAAAAATTGAAATATAATACTTTTGGCAGAGTTTATGTTAAAAGGTATTGCATAAACACCAAGAATTATGCTTCAGGCTTGTATTGATTGTGGTGTCGTCATACAGTACATTATTACATTCCTCCTTGAAAATTCTCTGTTCTAGTTACTTATATTATCTAGAGGAATGATGACACTACAGATTAATAGAGAAGTTAGGTGTGAATTAGGTCTCAGTCAATTCCCTCACTTACCAAAAAATAATTTAGATAATCAGTAAAATCTGTTTTATCAGTGCAGCTTCCTGGATCTCTTCCATTCTCTTTTGTTGCTGTTAAAATAACTACAGAAACCTTGTATTTGCTAGTTTGAACTCTTTGTGATCCATTTAATTCTATTAATGCAATAAGGATTATCATAGATTCTCATAACCTTGATAGCTATGCATTAGTTATCCATTTAGCACTGCCAGGGACTCCTTTAGAAATGCTAGCTTTGGATTTCTACTATCCCGTTTTTCAGATACAACTAGCACTCTCAGAGTTTTATAAATACCAATGCTAACATGTAACTTGCTATGATTTCATTTTCTGCTGTTTCCTGGACTATTCATAAATTCAGTGAAAATTGTTTTATAATAATCTCTCACTATTTGCTAACTCTGTTTACTGGATTCAAATTAAGACAGGATTTGATTTGTTTGACTACCTACATGGTGTTTTAAGGAATAAACTATCTGTTCTTCCCTTTGATTTTTAATAGGAAGAGTAATGGCTTTCAATAGGAAAAGACTGGGAATCCATTATTCTTTTCTAAACTAAGCTGACTTAATTTTATTTACCATAATACTCAGTGGGGACTTTTCAGTTTTCTATGTTTCATTTCAGCTGGAATGTTAGAAAGGAATTTGATTCAACATTTCAGTGTTATATACCCTTCAAGTAAGTAAATTAAAGAATATTTTTGTGCAGAAATTCACCATTCTCCCTTCTTTGACATCTTGAATTTTCCTATTCTGACAAAAACAAGTGAATACCTATTAGTCCTGCAGAGTTGAACAAGGTGTAGACCTGAGAGGGATAAATTACTTTGGTTTTGTGAATCATCATCAAAATTGGCAGTCTCAGTCCTGGTCATTAATCTTTTTAATTGGCAAAATGCCCCATTTTAATTAGCATATGCACAGTAACATTAGTCCATATGTCTCCTGCTCTTTAGCTTATTTTGGTAGAAGCAAGATTCTGTTCTTTATCTCTGTCTTGGTAGCCTCTCTACTCCTAAATGTTTTTATCACTGATGTCCATCTAAAATTCTCCAAACATTATTGCTTACTGGTTTGTTATGTATTTCTTCTACAGTATTATTCTACTAGATGCAATAAAACAGAAGAAGAGGTGTCTTGGATTATATCTGTCAACCTTGTTATATAAGATTCCATTTTAGATCACTTTTAAAGCAAGCAACAATAGCACATAGCAATTAACAAGGATTTTTGAGTTTGCGGCTCTTTGCTGTAAGATCCTAGGAAGAAGAAAAGACATAAGTTAAAAAAAAAACCCCTTGCTCATGATGGAAGGGAAAAGAATCTCATTCTCCTTCATTTTTAAAAGAAGAAAAAGAGGAAGTGAGAGAGAATTTCTGAACATAGAAAAACCATAACTATTGCAATATGTTTAAAAGAGAAACAAAGCTATAGAAAACAAAACAAATCTTGTCTTAAGGACAAAATCAAACCAAATACTTTTTCTGGACAACATACTAACCTTCACTGACTGGAAGTGTAGACTACATGTTACATGGAGTATTGTGATTGCAGAATGGCAGTGCACATGTGGTGTGCACATGTGCACTGGTAATAAACACAGTCTATGACAGAACCAGTTATGTTTCTTGTAACTCTCATGTTTTATATTGCTCTAGAACAGAAACTGAGAGTAATGAAAGATGGAAGCAGGGTGATCTGATCAATGAAGAGAATAGTCTTGTATAGTTACTGTAAATAATATAATAAAAGTATTTGGATTAAATAAAAAGGAAAAAAAATTATGTTAAGGCAGTTGCATTCCTAATATTAAGCAATGCACTCAGATACAGTTAATTATGAATATTGACTTTTGTATGTGCTAGAATTTCCAGGAATCTTTTCTTGTGTCTTGAAGACAACAGAAAAAAACACTGGATGAGTTTAACTGGAAAAACAAAAAACAAACAAACAAAAAACCTGGGTAGCGAGGTAAAAAAGACAAGCACAGTAAAAACTGTTGTTTCAAGAATAGTTGATTAATCTACATCTGTAATCTAAGGAAATAGTGGAACCTCCAAAAACATGATTCACCTCACTCCGTTTATATTCCAGTTTTAGGAAAAGATGAATCATAGCAAAAGAGGTATTTATCAGTTAGGATACAAGCAGTCTAAAATACTCTCCTTTACTGACTATCCAAAATTCAGATGGTTAATTTTCAAATTAAAAGCTCACAGAGTCTTCACTTTCCTGTAACTACTATCTAGTTAAAACTGTAAGTTGTCCAGTGACAATAACACAGCAAAGAAAACCTAATCTTACCAAGTATAAAAGTATCAATTAGCAGTAAGTTTCAGAAAATGGAAAAGGACTTTGGAATTAAAGGGTAAGAGGGAGGTGAAATACAAGATCAAAGAGTTTTAGGTATAAACTGTACTGCAAAGTTTTACTAGCAGCAGGAAATACTGGATAATAATATTACATAAAGCATTCTTCAAAAAGTATCAGAGATTTCTTGAGTTCAAATTTAAAGATATGTGTTTCTTTAATGGTTCTGTGGCATGTCAAAAAACAGCATAAAAAGTAACGTGATCATTTTGTCAGTTTAACATTATATTAGAGGATTTATCAATAATATGAGATTTAGGTCAGGCAGAAGGAAACTATAAGAAACATTAGTACTGATTGCAGCATAAGAACAGGCAGAAGGCACAAAAAAGTAGCTTGAACAGAAATCTAAGATGATCATGTGACCATTTTTAATAGTTGTAATGTTTGGATATTGGGATTTTGGTTTAGTTTGGTCTGGTGTTGTAGCAGAGAACAGCTTAGTGCAGCTTAGAAATGCATTAATTATATTGGTAAGGGAAAATCCTTTTTAAAGCTTTACCATGTATACTTGACTTAAAGAGAGGAAATAGAGTTCTCAGGACAGTTTGCATTATCCACATTCATCCTAAAACACAATCCACAGGAAAACAGTGCAATATATTGCATCCTTTTGCATATTTAATTTTGCACAATGTTTGGGAAACTCCAACTTTAGACAAATTACAGGACAAAATGTAACAAATGTCATTTTAGAAGCATTCTAGAAATGTCCAATAAAATAAAAGCAAAAATTATGAAAAAAATGTGATATGAAGTTCTGTTTTCCCTTATAATAACTGAGCTTTTTTTTAATTTAAGTTTTGTAGATATTTCTATTTCATTTTTTCTCCCTTTAGTACTGCAAGCTGGAACAAACTGATCTCTTAAACTGGCCATGGAGCAACAATATATCAAGCAACAACTATGGTATCAGTGGAAGATACCATTCTTCCACCACCATTCTGTATTGTGTTATTTGTATTTTAATAAATACACTCTTGGACAAAAAAAAGTTTATTTCTATAGTTGATTTCCATAGCAGGTTTATTTACCTGAATGCTCTAAACCTTACTGCATCGAACTTGCATAATTGCCACTTTATATTGAAAAGATCTGGAAAAAAGTGCAGGCTATGCACTGAATGCTCAGCCAGATGTGCTGATCTTCATGCTATTGTCTAAAATATATCTCTTTCTGCAACTGTTTCTCTGTCTGATATATGGGGAAGAGTCCAATCCCTAATTAAAAAAAAAAATCCCTATTGTTTTTTAATTAATTGATTTGTTATTGAGAAATTTGGTGCAAATTTACACAGTTTGATCTGTATCAGTCTCACAACGTTCAGCCAGAATTCCAAATGTTCCTGTCTGTCAGTGTTGCAATCTGATTTCTATTCTGTACCAACTATGTATTGATATAGCACATACTTGGAGGTATGGTTAGTAGTACAGTCAGTGTAAATATTTCCTGTGGTTTGTATTTTCAGAGTGGGAATGCTTCAAGATTCTTAAGTGCAGGGGAGAATATAATGCTGGAAATACATCAATACATCAAAAAACTGAAGCAAGTTCTGCTGAGAAGCTGAGGGTGCTGGTCTCATTCAGCCAGGAGAAGTGACATCTTTGAGAGGAGTTTGACACCAAGCCAGCAAGGTGAGGCTTTTCCCAGAGCTGCCTGCAAGGAGGATGAGAGCAAATGGGCATAAATTAATGGAAGAAAGATTCAGACTGGGAATAAAGATAAAAAATTCCCCATGTGGACAGGTAAGCAGTGGAAGAGGCTGCTCAGAGAGGTTCTGCAGTCTCTGTCCTTGGGAGTCCCAAAACTCAAGTGGATCAAACTCTGACCAACCTGTTCCAATACCAGAGTTGAACCTGCACTGAGCAGAAGGTTGGACTAGAAACCCCTTCAGGTCCCTTCCAGCCTAAACTATCCTATGATATTACAGTCCAGCTTCTACTCATAGATTTAGTCTACCTCATCATTTCAAAAATTTGTATAGGTGCACCATGTGAGGCTAGGAAATAGGTGGATTTTGATGTAATAAAATCTTTCTCATAACCTTTTTTTTTTCTCCTCAGTGAAAGAAGGAAGCAGTCAGGATGCTACGGTTTTCATTATACATTGCATAGACGTGTTGAATAAAGATATATCATAGATTTCATACATTAATTTTTGTATTTTAAAAATGTTCAAAAAGTTACTGTACTGAAGTTATTCACTAAAGTTTCATGGAATATCACCACTGAGTAAATTAAGACATTATTGCACAGTGGTTACTCAAGTAATATTCATGGAATCATTGGAGTCATAGAATCAACTGGTTGGAAAAGACGTCTGAGATCATCAAGTTCAACCATATTTGTCCACTGCTGAATCATATCTTCAAGCACCCCATCTAGCTGTCTTTTAAACACCTCCAGGGGTGGTGACTCAACCACCTCCCCAGGCAGCCCATTCCAGTGCCTGATAACCTTGTCAGTGAAGAAATTTTTCCTGACATCCAATCTGAAGCTCCCCTGGTGTAACTTAAGGCCATTGCCTCTTGTTCTATCACTAGTTACCTGGGAGAAAAGACACACACCTGCCTTGCTACAACCTCCTTTCAGGTAGTTGTAGGCAGTGATAAGGTCTTCCCTCAGCCTCCTCTTCTCTAGGCTAAATCCCAGTTCCCTCAGCAGCTCCTCATAAGGCTTGTTCTCTGGTCCCTTCACCAGCTTTTTTGCCCTTTTCTGGACATGCTCCAGTGCCTCAATGACCTTCTTGTAATGAGGGGCCCAAAAGTGGACACAGTATTCGAGGTGCGGGCTCACCAAAGCTGAGCACCGGGGAAGGATGACTTCCCTAGTCCTGCTGGCCACAAAAACAAAGATATGTGCCTCAGTGAGAAGAATAGCAAGTCTCTTTATATTCATGTGGAAACACTGGTGCTGTCAAAAGAAGGATCAGTATGACTTGAAAAATGTTTCATTCAGGAACTGCTTTGCTATTGATAGAGAAAAAAATTAAGGTACTTAGAAGGGAAGAATTCAATGGTATTAGACATCCATAGTTCCTTGGGTTTGTGTAGAATTATTGTTAAATCCCTGTAGCTTTACATTTATCTTGTTCCATTGGCAAAGGTGTTTTGATTTTAGACATTCCTGTCTTCTTTACGGGTGCTTCATCAACCTTAAATATTTTTGTTTCCTAACTTTTTTTCCCATTTTTCCAGTGAAGATATGAATTGTGCACAAAAAAGCTTCTCCTAAAATCCAATGATGGAAAATTTTTGGTATCAGTCCTCCCACAGAAGTTACCAGAAGGATGAACTATCTATTTCTAGAAACTTTATCATCTATGAAACTGGGTTAGAACAAGACAAATAAATTCTTTTCTTTAAGAAAGAAATAATTTAACATGATTTTTCTTAACTCAGCTCCTTTGGCATATGCAGTAGCCATATCTGAAGTATATTGATATAAAAAATTACATGTATTTGGTTTCAATTAAACATTATTCTTATACTTATTCATATATTATTTAAAGATACAATATTAACTCTTTTTTAGTGCTTCTGCTGTACTTCTTTGCTGTACATGCATACTTGTCAGCACATTAACAAAAAAGGATTTTCTGTTGCTTGTTAATACTGCCTACATATACATTACATACATTTTTTGGCCTTGCATAATTGCAGAAAATGCTTAACTACGTATTTAGATTAATTTTTAATAAATCTATGTTTCTGGCCAGTCATAGTAAATACTGAGGTTGGTTTCCTTCCTTCTTTTTGCTGAATAGACTGTTAGAAATTAAAACAAAAACAAAAACAAACAAACAAAAAACCAAACAAACAAACCAAACTTGAAATATTGATTGTTTATAGACTTGAATATTGCAAGAGATAGAGGTGGAAAAAAGACAATGAAAATCAACACTCCTTGTCAGATGTTATTCTTGTCCTCTTTATAGGTATAGGTAGACTTTTTCCTCTAGTCCTTCTTAATAACAAATTTAACTATTCATCTCATTTCATATTTCTATTTTTCTATTAACCTGTTGTACTAGGTTGAGCATGTTTGGTAAAATTATATGCAAAGGTTTCTGTCTTTATTTTCCTTTGTAGGTTGATCTATAACAATGAACTAGAACAGGATGAAAGATTTAATTACTGCTATAGATAATCAAAGTCAAAATTCAAATCCTTAAGTTCTTTGCTTAGAAAAACCTACATGTTTTTATCTTTCTTCTTTTTTAAGTGTATGAAGGAAGAAAACGAGTTTTGAAGGCAAATTCCATCATTTAAATTACAGAATTTCTCTGAGAAAAAAGTTGAGAATATTTTTTACTGTGTAAGGGCACTCTGGGGGTCAGTAACCCCCTGGGGTCAGGACAGCAGGAGCTGCAGGGGCTCCCCATAGAGGCAGCAGGACGTGGCTTGGCATCCAGAGCCTGTCCCATCACCTCATCTGGAGAGCAGGTATGGTGGTTTCACTCAGTTAGCACTTGGCTAGCAGCCAAACACAGCTGTTTGCTCACCCCTCTCCCCTCCCAGGGGATAGGAGAGAGAATTGGGTGGCAAGGGTAAGGAGACTCATAGGTTGAGATAAGAACAATTTAATAACTGAAATAAAATAAAACTTAAAATAAGAATGATAATAATGATAAAATATGCCAATTAGTTATACACACAGTGCAATTGCTCACCACCTGCTGACCAAGACCAGCTCATTCCCAGATAGTGACCCCAGAGGAGCAGCAATCCTGAACTGAAATAGCAATCCCAGAAGAGCAAGAGCTCAAGCGAAAGCCAGAGAGAGACAAAAAATGAAAAGACCCTACCCTCATTAATATATTGAACATGACATTAGATGATATGGAATACCCCATTGTCATATTCAAATGCCAATTTAGCTTAATGTTTTGCTAACTGACGGAGTTAGCCAAAAGAACACAAACAGCAACTTAACACCAGAAACAAACTTATTTTAATCTAGTTTAAAACAGGGGGAAAAAACAAGAAGCAGTAGTACAGAGTTAAACAGGGTAATGCACTTAAGCATTGCTACATATAAGAAAACATAGTGATTAAGAAAGATACATCACCAATTACCCAGATACTTATCATCATCATCCAGATGAGCGTGTCAGCTGGGGAGCCACTGTCACAGCAAAGGATTTGGAGAGCTTTCCCCAGCAATTGGGAAGTCCTACAAAGTGCATCCACTCATAGGTGGGGTCTCTGTCTCTGCTGTGAGAGGGTCCTGCTTTTATACAATCTAACAAACAAATTACATAGACAGAAAGGCATGCTAACATCTGGTGGGTAAGTAAGTTTCACTTCACACGGGCACATCCTGGATTTGGCCAGGATCCGAGGAATGTCCAAGAAGCTACTGTTTTGATATATGGCACCTGGCTTTGGATTGTAGGAGGAAAAGTCTCACGGTCTTATTTCATGCTGCTGTGATACAGGTTGGGAAGTTCACTCAAAGGTCAGCTCTAATTTAAGGTTTATAATTTAAGCCTTTGTATATCACTTATTAATTTAAATATTCCTCTTCCCCTTAGATCTTGCACTTGTAGACTAAAAAAACATGAAGTCCTTCAATTCCAGTGACAAAAATTAAAACCTTGGTATCAAACATTTTTCTCATAAAAATTTCCATGCTGAAACCAAAACACGGCACTATTCTAGTTACTAAAAAGTAAAAGTTACTAGTTACTAGTTACTAAAAAGAAACCTAGCTCTGTCTCAGCTAAAAACCAGGACAGCAGGGAGGGCTGGAGGCCACCAGGGGCAGCCTCATCCCTGGGCATTGGGCATCACCCTGGGGATAGGGATGAGCTGAAGCTGGTCTGGGACATGGTCTCACAGGTGAGCTCAGCTCAACAGGGCCCATGCCTGGGCAGGGCTGTGGGGAGCTGGAGGCTGGCACTGCTGTGATGTCACTGGGGCAGGGACTGATGGCTCTGAGGGGGCTGAAACAGAGTGTGGGGTCTGAGGTTGAACTGGAACAATCAGGCCTGGTAGTGCCCTCAAGACCTTGATATACTGCAGTGAAATTAAAGACATTAATAAAAAGAGAAAACAAACAAGCAAGTAGTTTTTTCTCTCTTCTTTTTCCAAGTATTAATAATTCATCACTTTATTCACTCAAACACATGCCAACTTCAAGTCTCCTTGTTAGATGCAAATAATACTTTGTTTTTAACAACATGAATTTTTAACATTTTTGTTTTATTCTAAGCATACTTTTCCAAGTTTGGAGCCTTGAAACATCTATTTGTTCATTTCAAAAAGAAGGATATATATATATCTTCATAAAGTGCAGAAAAATAGTTTTATTTGGCCTTTTGCTTTTTTTTTTTTTTTTTTTTACTCTTTATAATAACCATATGCAAGCATGTCACAGCAAAAACATCAGGCAGAAACACATTACTGAGAGGACTAGTCTCATCTAATTGCTTACTACTAACTTAATCCCTTTGAGCATGACAAAAATTTCAATCTGTGCTGCTAGCATAGTCATAAATTACCAGATGTAATTATCCACTATAATTAGGAATATCATTTTTTCATAAATAAATTATCATTTTATCACAGTTTCTATCAGTTGGATATTTTTCTATATAGTGAGATTTAAAGCAACACTGGCACAATGGAGATCAGATGGTTGAGAACCAGAAAAGAAAAATGAGAAAGAGCTAATGGTAGATGATGTGAAATGAAGAAAATGAATAGTGCAAATTATATATTCGTTGTATTCGCCATGTTCATGAAGTTGCAAATATCTTGGTCCACTAACTAGTGAAATTATCTTGGTTATAGCCATCAATCTTAAAAGTAATATGACTAAAAAAGCAGTGTGCTTTAAAAAATAACTTTACAATCACTCTTAAAGGGCCTTTTCCCAAAGAGTTTTCTAGAAAACTAAAGAATTTTCTAGAAAATTAATCTTGAGAGAAAACAAACAAAAATAAGAATGTAGCACACATTGGCTTATCCTAAGTGGCACCAGTATGATCCTGACAGTTTTCCAGTAACAAATGTTTTCACAATAAAATGTGAATATATTATCTCTTAAGTAATCCCATTATCTTTCTATTTATGAGAATGTGACTCACAGGACAACTGCAGCTAGTTTTTATGAACAATCAATTTATATTGTTTAAAATATGTTTATAGTTTAGTTTGCCATTTTGTATTCAAGTAGACATTATCCAGGTAATATTAGTAAAATATTAGATTTATGAAATCTCAAAAGAGATTTTGAGAAATGCAAATTGTTTACAAAATTAGAAGTTTTATAGCTATGAGTTTGTAAAAAATATTCTGCAGTAAGATATTTGAAACTATATTTGACATTTTTCCATAAACCATTTTCCAGTAACTGAAATTCCTCAAGAAAAACAGTTTTCTGCATAATCAAGCACTTAGAAAAACATTGAGAAAATTAGCACAGGTCACATTATATCAGAGGAAGAAGCTCACTCTTGTGAGGAAACCCAGAGAAAACTACCTTGTCTAAGCCTCCCCTTTCTGTGTTCCTCTGATTTCTATGAGGAGGAAACTTTTCTGCATATAATAAAAGGTCTCATATTCTAAGACATCAGAACCACGACATACATTGTACCTTTTATTTTCTGTACAATTTAGATGTTTAAGCAAAGTACTGTGATTTCTTTGCTCAGTTGGTAAGGAAAAATAGAGAAACCTTTGCAGCTACAACAAAAGCGAATTCAATTTTTGGCAAAAAGAGTATTCTAAAATATTAGCAATAACTTACAGCTCAAAGTTGTTACTGAGACTAATGAAACCAAAGGTGTGAATTTATTAAGTACTCTCTTCTAGAAGTGTAACAAGGAATAATATGGGCTTTGTGTTTTGATTACAAGTTCTTTTAAAAATATTATAACGACCTCAAGTTAATTTATGTTAGTTACTAATCAGAAATTATTGTTTTCAGTTAGATTTACAATTACACCAGTCTAGACTGAAATCAAGCCTGAATTTTGAGGCTATTGGCAGAATAATCTCCATCTCTACCAATTTATGTGAGAACAAGAGAAGAGATAATATGCAAGGAATATCTGGGAACATAAAGCAAAAAATTTAAAAATTACATACTTACAAATTACAATGTCAATAAAAATTAGAGCAGAGGATAGTGTCAAAAATGTGGCTTTGAAATAGCTTCTTATTTTAAAATAGTATACATAGCTTAAAAACTATTTAAATTTTTTAAGATCCATAGAGTTTCACAGAATCACAGAATCACAGAATGTTGGGGATTGGAAGGGACCTCGAAAGATCATCTAGTCCAATCCCCCTGCCGGAGCAGGAACCTAAACAATTTTACACAGGAAGGCGTCCAGGCGGGTCTTGAATGTCTCCAGAGAAGGAGTCTCCACAACCTCCCTGGGCAGCCTGTTCCGTCCAGGACTCTGTCACCCTCACTGTAAAGTAGTTTTTTCTCAAGTTTAAGCGGAACCTCCTGTGTTCCAGCTTACACCCATTGCTCCTTGTCCTATCGTTGGGCATCACTGAGAAGAGCCTGGCTCCATCCTCATGACATTTGCCCTTAACATAGTTGTAAACATTAATTAGGTCTCCCCTCAGTCTCCTCTTTTCCAAGCTAAAGAGACCCAGAGATCCCTCCCTTGGTATACCCAAGAGATACCCTACCCTTGGTATAGGATTTTTATCATAATCATTAGCTATTTACAATTAAGTAGTAATATCCTCTGTCTTGTCTGTACAGAGACTGTAAATGAATACTAGAGCTGTCTAGTTCTTCACAACCATAGATTTATGCTGTAAATTTTGCTTGACTTCTGGGAGAAGAGGATTGCCTTTACGTAATTAACTAATAGTTTGAATAACCAATATGGTGTTAGAAAGGCATTACTCCTTTTCATAAATAGTGGAACACTATATGAGGCAGGAAGGATTCCTTCAGCATTTGGGTGCACAAAAACAAACAAACAAAAAAAGTAGTAAAGAGAAACACATAAACTTGTAGTTTTGCTGGAGAGAGGGTTCATTAGAAGCAGACAAAAATAAATAGTATTTTCAGTAGACTGAATATTTTCAGAGCATATCTGATTTCAGTTCAGACTTTTTGTATAAATCTACATGTGATAACCCTTAACAGCGGAGCTTCATGCTTGGCATGGCAAACTTGAGTCCTCATTCTGTCTTTGATGTTTGGGTTCAGAGTTTGAAAAAATGTAAGAGACTTTTACTGGGACTGTGATTCCTTTTGTTTCAAGAACTGTTTCAGCATGGACTAAATGAATTTCTTGTTGCCATGTTATTGATGTCATGTGCTTAGCATAATGCTTTTTTATTGCTGTCACTGAGTGTTTTTCAGATGAGCTTGCTAGCACAGCAGAGCACAATAGCATTGAAATGCAGAATGATGTATAATCAAAACAATAGAAAGTATAAGAAAATTACATTCGGGTTCTATACAGAAGCTGAATTTCTAATTTTTTCTGTCTATTAGTGTAGTCATGATCATGGCAATAAAATGAATTAAGTGTATACATATGAATGCTTTGAAGATTTACCTTCATGTCTTCAGTTGAAATAACAAGCTTTTACAAGTGCTTTCTTTTGGAATGATGTTTTGCATCTATTACCTCTTAATTGTGAAAAAAAGTAGCCTCCTAAGATACACTGTTAATATAGCCAGAATGGATTAGTTGAAAAGAGAAATAGTGCAGGAAATTATTACCTGAATTAATTTAATTAGTTAATTACTACCCTTGGAATGGACATGTTATTGGAATCCAATCTGATTCTGTACTTAGCTGCATTTCTCAGGAATTTCACCTCATTGAAACTATGGGATTTGGCTCTCTATGAATTTTTTTTGAAGATAGAGGTAAAAGCATAAATCTTGAAATTTAATAGTCATTATGTTAAGCAGTTATTGTTGTTTCTACTGGGTGCAGAACTGTATTTGTACTCTAGATAACACAGTATTACTGTGGAGAAAGAATGGTTGATCAGGACTTAGTAACATTGCATATGTACTTACACCAATGACTGACTGAAAAGTTGAGGGATTTTTTACCATGTCCTTTGTCTTACTAAACCTAAGAAAAAAAAAAAAAAATCCAGAAAACTCCTGGACATTTTTTAGTCAGTTTTATATTTATTCCACAACTATACTATAGTAAAGTTTATTATTGAAGTTTTCAATACAAGATGAGAGCATGTGGAACAAACATTATCACAAGCAATCCTTCTGAGATAAAAAAAAATCTAAATACAGAACAAACATCTGTTTACCCCAGGGTTAATGGTAAAATTCTATATTTGAGTTCATCTCACATAACATGATATAACTCTCATTGACTTTTCACACAGGGCTAGCCATATTAAATTCCTTTGAATTTAATGGAGGGGGAAAGGTACTCTTAGTTTGATTGTCCTCCTGCATATATCTACTTTTTTTCCACCAACTGTGGAGGGATCTCTGCTCAAAAAATATACCTACATTTATTTATATCAGTCTCAGTAATAAATCTCTGTTAATAAATGTAGACAAGATGCTGACACTCCAAAATAATAGTTACATCACTTTAATACACCTAAATTATAACTCTTTCTTTCAATATTAATAACCTTAGTGAATGGTTTTGAATCATTCCAAAGCAATTGTGTATGCTGAGAAACCTGAATTTTGAAAAAAAGGATAAAACATGCTCTCAACATATTTCTTCATTATGTGTAAATCAGGTCACCATGTTGATTTTAGCACTGATATAAGATACTATAAAAAGTGCAATTCTACTTATCTGAGTTTCACTTTCTTTCTCTACTTTTAAATTATCTGCTTTCTTATCTGTTTTGTAGTTGTACTTGGTTTCCTTTACCTAATAAGTATTAGATCAAGCAGAGGTGAATGTAGGGCAATGGTCCATTAGCCCTGAACATAATCCATTGGCAGACTATAAGTAGAAAGGATATATATCCTTTTTTCTATAGTGATGTTTCTCTGAATGTGTGCTTTACTGTTGCAAAATATATCTTATAAGACTTTATTGCTCTAATTATGGGTGTATTTTTAATTTTTAGGAAAAACTTTGCATTTTTAAGTTCTAAGACAAGGCCACAACAAAGGGTGACAACAACTGAGAAGCTGCTGTCTCCTATTGAAAAGAGCTTTCAAAAATTCAGCTTTTAGTCCGGCTCAACGTATTACAGAAAGCATCTATTTCACTCAGGAAAGAACAGAGGCCAAGGGATTTTTATAACTTATTATTTCAGCCATCTCAAAGAGATTTTGTGAGGTCATATATGCCATCATCCCCAACTAAAATCTTAACTATTTTGGATGTCAACTCCCTACATTTTGTCTGCAACCAAAATCCCACTTTGTAATCAATGTGGTTGCCATTAACTGGTCAGTTAGTTAGAAGTATAAATTCATTTTCATTGGAACTATTCTCTATTGGGATGTATGGAAATGGAATAAAAAATATAAGCTTATAAGACCTACTTGCTTACTCATTAAGCCCAAATTAAATTTAAACTACAAAAGCAAAAAATTAAATTATTATATTGTGTTTTTCTTATTTTATAACAGGTGAGTGAAATGATTTGAATTCTTCTTGGGTTTTAGAATATTTATTCTAATTTTATTTTGAAAAAAAACCCCATAAAACCATAGAATGGTTTGGGTTGGAAGGGACCTTTAAAGATCATCTAGGTTGAGCACCCCTGTAGGGGGGAGGAACATGTTCCAGTAGATCAGGTTGCTCAAAACCCCATCCGAGCTGACATTGACACTTCCAGAGATGGAGTGCCCACCATTTCCCTGGGCAACATGTTTCAGTCTCTCACCACCCTCACCACCCTTGTAAAGAATTTCTTCCTTATACCTACCATAAATCTACCCTCTTTTCATTCAGAACTGGTACCGATTATCCTATCCCTATAAGCCCTGGCAAAAAGATTCTTTCCGTCTTTCTTATAAGTCCTCTTTAAGAATTAAAAGACCACAATACAGTCTCCTTGGAGTCTTCTCTTCTCCAGACTTAACTCAAACTTTATCAGCCTTTTTTCAAAGGAGACATGTTGTAGACTTCTGGTAGTTTTTGTGGCCCTCATCTGATCAGTTTGTATGTTTTTCACTACATCCACTCTTTACTATCTATTACTTTACCTTCACTGTCTTATGGTCATGATGTGGTTGCACATACACATATATCAAAATCACACATGTATGCACAAATTATTGTGTTTGAATGAATGAAGAGGCTTGTTCATATTAAGAAATATTTAAGAAAGAGACAATTTATTTTTCATTTGCTGAGTATTATTAAGGAGATCTCACATGCACTGGAGAAAGCTTTATCAGATACAGTGTACTTATTCAGGGGAAAGACTAGTACAATGGTATTTAAAATAATCATGTGTAGCAATCTCTTGAGAGCTGAATGATACCATTGAGGGAAATTAAAAAAAAAAAAAAAGAGTTTATGAAGCTTTCTAATAAAATACTTTGTCATACAAAATAGAAACTTAAGCCAGGGAAGTTCCCTGCTTAAAATAAAATTTCATGCAAGTATATGACAATAAGTATGCATCTGGAAACAAAGTTTAAATGTTTGGACATCAATGGACAAGCTCTCAACACCCTCCAAGATCTCAAAATCAAGTCCAAATATGCCCTTCCCTAAAGGTGTGAAATTAGTTCAAAAGAGAAAGCTACAATATCTTTAAGTAGGCAGAGATATTTTTAACTTGAGAACAAAATGTGTTAACACAAGCGTGTCTTTGTCATGGTTTAACCTGGCAGGCCACTAAGTACCATGCAGCCACTCACTTACTCTACCCCTGCCCTGGGGGATGGGAGAGAGAATTATGGGTAAGGGTAAGGGAGGTCAAAGGTTGAATAGAAAAGAATAATGACGACAACAACAACAATGATAGAATATCCAAATGAGTGGTGCACAATGCAACTACTCACCACCCATTGACCAAGGCTCAACTCACTCCTGGCTAGCTATGCTGGAGTATGAGAAAGATGCCAGAACCATTGAAAAGCTGAACACGAGCAGACAACGTGCACTTGCAGCCCAGAAGGCCAACCGTATCCTGGGCTGCATCAAGAGAAGCGTGGCCAGCAGGTCGAGGGAGGTGATTCTGCCCCTCTACTCTGCTCTTGTAAGGCCCCACCTGGAGTACTGCGTCCAGTTCTGGAGCCCCAAACATAAGAAAGACATGGACCAGTTAGAACAAGTCCAGAGAAGGGCCACCAGGATGATCCAAGGGCTGGAGCACCTCTCCTATGAAGACAGGCTGAAAGAGTTGGGGCTGTTCAGCCTGGAGAAGAGAAGGCTCCGGGGTGATCTTATAGCGGCCTTCCAGTACCTGAAGGGGGCCTACAAGAAAGCTGGGGAGGGACTCTTCATAAGGGCAACTAATGACAAAACAAGGGGAAATGGGTTTAAACTGAAAGAGGGCAGGTTTAGATTAGATATTAGGAAGAAGTTTTTCACTGTGAGGGTGGTCAGACACTGGAACAGGTTGCCCAGGGAAGTTGTGGATGTCCCCTCCCTGGAAGTGTTTAAGGCCAGGCTGGATGAAGCTTTGAGCAGCCTGGTCTAGTGGAAGGTGTCCCTGCTGATGGCAGGGGGGTTGAAACTAGGTGATCTTTAAGATCCCTTCCAATCCAAACCATTCTATGATTCTATAATCCTGGAAGAGCAAAAGAGAGCAAGCTTTCTGACCAACTCTCTTTTATATACTGAACATGACATTATTTGATAGGGAATATCCCATTGACCAGTTTAGGTCCATTACTCTTGCTATGCTCCTACTCAGCTTGCACAAGACCTTCTAGCTATTTCCACACTAGCAAAACACGAGAAGTTGAAAAGTCCTTGATTTCTTAGCAACAACTAAAAACTTCAGTATATTATCAACATTTTTGTCCTACCAAATAGCACACTAAATCCAAAACACAGTGCTATTCTAACTATTAAAGAAGAAAATTATCTCTGTCCCAGCCAAATCCAGGACAACCTATCATACAGTAGCTGTGATTCTGCTTTTTTTTCATCCTGATCAGTGCTATACTTTCAGAGAATGGTCTTGGAATACAAGAGAGTTGAACCATTTATAAATCATTATATATATAAAGAAGATGCTTATTTTATATTTTCATACTTGTGAATATCATGGAAAAAGTTGTAGTTTTTTTTTGGGAAAAGTGAGCTAATTAAAGAATTAGCTGATCATTTTACTCACTTGAATGATCATTTGCAGGACCAAACTCAAACATCACCACTATTAACTGAGAAATAAAAGGCTCTAAAAACATAATGATTGACCTCCCTTTCATTTACACAGTACAAGACACCACTAAATGTGATGAAAGCAGTAATATTAATAGTAGTTTAAAAAACAAGAAATTAAATTTAGGCTAGGTGTACATACAGGGAACAGAGTTACATGGAGGATATCAAGATAGATAAAAAGGTGAAGAAATTTTGTTTCATGAACAGAACAAGGTATGAAGCCTTAAGGTATGAAATCCATTGTACCTTTAAAGAGTATTAATAAGTCAATACAGGTTGTTTCTCTTTAATTTTTACAAATATGTAATTTATGTATTTCTGGTTTTATCCATGTAATAGAGCTTTTATAGCAGTCAAGAAATTTGCCCCTTTCAGCCAGCTAGTGACAAACAGTATCATCTTATTGGAGAAATGCAATAAACTGTGAAGCCTTTTGAAAAGTTATTAAAAGGAAACAAAATAATGATTTAAAATATTGCATTTTTTTTACCTTTTTTACTTTCTTTTTCATATTTACCTAAACATGAAACCTATTATCTCAATAAGCTGCTAATGAACAAGATATTCTACATGTATTTTCAAATGAGATCAGAAGAGGTCAAAAGATCACAGTTTAATGTAAAAACAATAATTAATTAAAGAATACATTTAATGGCATTAAAAAAAAAAAAAAAACAAACTATAACAAGTGTAGTAAAAACTGCAAATAAATTCAAATAAAATTCGGGTACATTAAAAAGAGCATGGCCAGCAGGTCAAGGGAGGTTCTCCTCCCCCTCTGCTGTGCCCTGGTGAGGCCACATCTGGAGTACTGTGTCCAGTTCTGGGCTCCTCAGTTCAAGAGGGACAGGAATCTTCTGGAGAGAGTCCAACGGAGGGCCACAAAGATGATTAGGGGCCTGGAGCATCTGCCTTACGAGGAGAGGCTGAGAGAGCTGGGACTCTTCAGCCTGGAGAAGAGAAGATTGAGAGGGGACCTTAACAATGCCTAGAAATATCTGAAATGTGGTGGGGAAATGGATGGGGCCGGGCTCTTTTTGGTGGTGGCTGGTGACAGGACAAGGGGCAATGGGCAAAAACTGGAATACTGGAAGTTCCATACAAACTTAAGGAAAATTTTCTTTACTGTGAGGGTGGACTGGAATAGGCTGGACAGCACTGGAATAGGCTGCCCAAAGAGGTTGTGGAGTCTCCATCTCTGGAGATGTTCAAAACCCTCCTGGACGCTTTCCTGTAACCTGCTGTAGGGAACCTGCTTTGGCAGGGGGGTTAGACTAGATGATCTCCTGAGATCCCTTCCAACACCTAACATTCTGTGATTCTGTGAAATAGTAATGAACAGATAGTAAAATGTAAAAAAGTACACATCTACTGTATTGTTTTGTGAATGGAGACATTTTCATGTGTCCAGGTAGAATCTCATGTATTTTAATATGTGCCTATTGCCTCTTGTCCTGGGTACTACTGAGAAGAATCAGGCTCAATTACCTACCTAAACTGAGAAGATTCTCTTTGAGCTTCCAGAGATTGTCTCCAGGTTGAAGGGTCCCAGCTCTCTCAGCCTCTCCAGACATGGAAGAAGCTCCAGTCTCCGCCTCTACAGTTTTTCTGTCCATGCACTGGATTGTTTCCAGTATGTCCCCATCTTTTGTGCATTGAAGAGACTAGAAACGGACACAGTACTCCAGATATTAATCTCTTTAATGTTATCTTTATTAAAGGGTTTTATATTTTAGATTAATTTATTTTTGTCAAAGTATTCATAAAGTTTTCATCTCTTTATTCTTATTGCTAAACCTAAAGTGAAATTTGAATGTGCAATTTCTATTTTATGCGCACAATACGTAAGTGTCTGAGACACAACTATTTTAAAAAATTGTATCATTGAATATTCAGAGGAGCACAAATTTTTCACATTTTATAATCCTCACATAGGTTTCTAGTACTGCCAAACTGGAATTAGAATGAATATTCTTCAATAATTTATGTGGTAAATTTATAAATATATATATAAAAATATATATGGCTATTGACTCAGGAAAAATGTAGGAAGTTGAAAGCAGCTGTAAATAGTATGCTGTTTTCCCTTAAAAATTTTGACACACTGCTCACAATAAATCAGCTAATAAGTCTAAGAATCTACTTCATATAGACACAGTATACCATCTCACAATATTTGGAATTCATGTAATGACTTTTACAATATGAAACACTCTACTACACATTATTTTTCAAACTAAAGATGGGTGTTTTATGAACTGCTTATGGAGTTTATGACAAAAATATTTGTTCCTCAAATATGATACACAACCCACTGCAGTTACTACTGTGACTTGAGGTTTGTTTCTATTTTAAATCTGCAGCAAGTTGTCTTCCCATTAATGCTCTGCAACACTAAAAGTCATTGAGCTAGGGCATGTTTAATTGACATTTAAATAACTGATGGTTTCTCCGGCTCTGTCCTTTAGAATCATTGTAAGCAACAACAGGGTTAGATTTCATAGAAGATATTTGGAGATCTATAAGGGATCTCTGGAAGGTTTTTTATCTTACTCTAGAAATAGATACCTAAGATGGGTAGTTACACTTTTAGATGTGCCTGACTTTCACTGTTAACAGTGCAGGGAACTTCAATTTTTCTGTAGTTATTGACATTATTTATGAAAACTGAAGCAGGTAGCAAGATTTCTTGCTGTGTGCTATGCCATCTCTTGAATTCATATTTAAAATATTAATTCAAATATTATAATGCTTACTAATATCCAATAAAATAAATCACAGTGTGACATGAAACATCATGCCTATTAAGCTCTATCCCACTTATTTATCCACTATTCTAGGAATTACTACCTTTTCCCAAGGAGATGTCATAATGAACATGTGCTGCTGCTGTATGATCTATTTTTTTTTTCCTTATTTAGGAAAGTTTAGAACACTTTGCTAAGGATATATACTCTGTATTCATTTTTGCTTCCTCTTTCCTGGAATCTCCAGATAGCTTTCCTGTTGCATTTCCTAATAGCAGTTCACTGTGAATTTATCAGATACTGAAGACTTGCCTAATTTTTGACACCCCAGAACCTTAGAAAACCTTATACTACCATACATTAAGCAACTTAAAAGGCTTATTTGCCTGGTCTTTAATGGTGGGCCACATCTACAAAGCTCTGGTACTTCATATCCCTTTCAAATATTGTTATAGACCACAATTCACAAAACTCTGACTTGACAGACAATAATAGGCATTGAGCCGACAGGGAAAATAAATCCCTATTATACAGCTATAGTGCTCTAATGAGCTACATAGTCTGCATGCTTACTTCCCAACCCTTGAAAACTATGAACTAGATAACAGTAGCCTTTGTACAGATAGGTGGGTTTTACACTGGCTGAAACAAAATGTGTATCAAACTGTTCAGATGTTGAACTTATAAAACAGTTCTGGAAGACTAGATTTATCAACTAATGATTGCTCGAAAGTGTCCACTCAAAAGTTGCTTTATATTTCCCATGTGGCATTTCTCATAGGCTACTATTGGCTATTCCACTCCATTTATATAATACAATACATGGAGTCACAACAACTTTACAGATGCAAAATACTTGAAGATAGAATAGTATTGCACCTTAGAAGACTTTTCATCTGGGAAATACTTAAACATTTCTCTTTCTAAACAGGTAACAATTTGGTCTCCTGGTATCTGACAACCTATATTTTAATGTACATCTGTAGAATATCAAGTCATGGCAGACAAGAAGACAGGTGAAAAATTGAGTAAAACTTCTACAGAATCACAGACTGGTTGAGGTTGGAAGGCAACCCTGGAAGTCATTTGGTGACTCCAGAGCAGGATGTCCAGGACCATGGACATTCAAATGGTCTTTGAATACTCCGAGAATGGAGGTTCCTCAGTCTCCCTAGGAAAGCTGTTCCAGTACTCAGTAGCCCTCATCACAATAATATGTTTCCTTATGTTCAGATGGAACCTCCTGTGTTTCAGTTTGTGCCCATTGCTTCTTGACTTGTCAGTGGACATCAGTAAGAAAATCCTGGATCTGTCTTCTTTGCACCCTCCCTTCACATATTTTTATACACATTAATAAGATCCCCTATACCTTTTCTTCTGCATGTTAAATAGTCCCAGCTTTCTTAGCCTCTCCTCATATGTGGAGATGTGCCATTCACTTAATCATCTTAATGGCCTTTGTCGGGCCCTCCAGTAGCTCCGTATCATTAATGTACAGTATGTCCACGTGTCTCTTTTACTGTGAGGCATCCAACTGAATAACCCTGGTCAGGAGTAGTCAGCGTGACTTCACCAAGGGGAAGATCCAGATCATTAATGATCTAGATGATAAGGCAGAATGTAATCTCATCAAGATGGCAGACAACACCAAACTGGGAGGAGTGGCTGATACACCAAAAGTTTGTACTGCCATGCAGAGGGACCTTGACAGGCTGGAGAAATGGGCCAACAGGAATGTCATGAAGTTCAACAAGGGAAAGTACAAACTCCTGCACCTGGGGAAGAACAACCTGATGCACTGATTCATGCTGGGGTACACCCAGTTGGAAAGCAGCTTTGCAGAAAAGGACTTGGGGGTCTTGGTGGAAACCAGGTTGAACATGAATGCTCCCTTGCTGAAAAGAAAGCAAATGGTATCCTGGGCTGCTTTAGGCAGAGCATTGCCAGGACATCAAGGGAGGTGATCCTTCCCCTTTATTCAGTGCTGTTGAGGCCACACTTGGGGTACTGTGTTCATTTCTGATCTCCCCAGTATAAGAGAGACATGGACATTATGAAGAGAGTCCAATGGTGGACCACAAAGATGATCAAGGAATTGCAGCATCTCTTCTATGAGGAAAGACTGAGAGAGTTGGAACTGCTTAGCCTGGAGAAGACTCAGGGGGAATTTAATCAATGTATATAAATACCTGAAGGGAGAGTACAAAGGGGATGGAACCAGGCTATTTCCAGTGGTGTCCAGTTGACAGTACCGGAGGCAATGGATACAAACTGAAACACAGGGTGTTCTGTCTGAACATCAAGAAACACTTTTTCACTGTGAGGGTGACTGAGCACTGGCACAGGTTGCCCAGTGAGGTTGTAGAATATCCATCCTTGGAGATCTTAAAAAAAACATCTGGACATGGTCCTGGCCCTGCTTGAGTAGGGGTGGTTGGTCAGGATGACCTCCAGGGGTTCTTCCAACCTCAACCATTCTGTGCTTTTAGGATTCTGTGACACAGAGTTCCAGACGGGGCCTGAGCAGTGCTGTGTAAAGGGGAAGGATAGCCTGCATCAATCTGCTGGCAATACTTTGCCTAATGCAGCCCAGAGTAGCATTAGCCTTCTTTGCTGCAAGGGCTTCCCTAGGTCCTTTTCTGCAAATCTGATTTCTAGCTGGCCAGCCAGCCGCACATAATGATTCATGAGATTATTCCTCCTTCAGTGCAGGCCTTCATGCTCTCCTTTGTTGAATTTTCATGAGGTCACCTTGTGAATTCATGCTTACTACTCCAAAACACCTTCTTGTCCTTCATATATCTGGAAATAGTTTCCAGAATTAGTTGCTCCATCACTTTTCCAAGCATTGAGGTGAGGCTGACCAGCCTGTGTTCTCTTTTTGAAGATATTTACCAGTGTTGACTCAGAGATGGTCTGCTCTGGAGATTTAAGAAGAAATTAAAGTAGTTTTCTTGGGAACACAAGGAGTTAATATCTCTATATGAGATACCACATGCAGTAAAAGCTTATCAGGGTTTATTTATTGTCTGGAAGTGATATTGATTAATTTTTTTACTGACATGCTATCTCCTTCAGGAGAAGGAAATGCCTTCATTGAAACTATTGTCAACACATATTGTTAAAATATGTCCAGTTAAACTGATTTCTTAATTGCTACTTTTTAAAAATGTTGCTAATTATTTTTTCAATTTTAATTACTGCTGAGACAAATGTTCTGTTAGCAGAATCTCTAAGAATGTTGTATTAGGTTATCAATGCTTAAATTTACTCTTTAATGTTTACAAAGATTATTACAGAGTTTACGTGTTATCACCGAGTTCAAAAGTGTTGCCCTTTCTTCTGACAGTAGTGTTCTGATGATATTACCACCTCTACCTTTGTCCTGAGCATTGTGAGATATCTGAAGTCTGTTACTGGCTTCCCAGTAGACCAAAAAAAAATCAGTCATGCAGAGTACATACTCTTAGAGTTACTTCTTTTATACATAACAATCAGAAGACACACTTTCACAAATAGAAAGAGCTGAGAATTTTTTCCTGTCTGCAGAAAGCAAATCAAGCAAAATAAATATTCTTAGTCAGGATTATTCCTTGTTTTTCAGAGTGCTCACAAGAAAATTAGATGTGACAAGATTATAAATATATAAGGTTTTGGCTGATTTTAGTGGAAGTAATAGTTGTTCTTCTGGATGCAAGAAAATACTTCAGTGACTTTTAATTAGAGTTGTAATATATTTCAAGCTGGATAATGTATTGATTAACCAGAATCTGTTTTCTTCATATTCTGTTTTAGTAGTTTAGAAGTTCTTCCTGTACAGGAACAATCTTGCTAAATGAAACTAGACATTTCAGCAAAAGATTTTGTTCAGAAGCATCAGCAAATAAAAGACATAAAGTACTATTTGATGAATTACCAAGTAACTCCAGTTACAACATCTCTTTCCAGAAATCTTAGCCTATGTATTGCTGTATAGTCTCAGCCAAATTTTTCCTTCAAGTGTTTGCCTCAAACAAGAAAATGAAGAATCTACCAAGTCTACTTTTCATATTAGAAATCTACATATACTGTATCTTAAATATAAGCATACTCTAGAGCTCAATATTTATAATAACATCATGTGAAAAACAAATAGGTTATTTAGCTCTGTGTCATAGTACAACCTGATGTTTCCTACTCTAAAAGAAACTTGCAGGATCTCAGAAACAAGATGAGCTTCCATTGTCTCCTTTTGAATTTGTTAATCCGTAGACTTGTATTTTGACTAGTATATGAATGTGTAAATGTATGTTTGTATATATTTGTTTTAATATATAACTGCAATTTTTGAATATGTAGGGTTGTTGTCTTCAACTTTTCCCTTTCTTCTTTCTTCTTTTTATGCCTCTTCTCCACTATCTAATTCCTCTCTCTTGCTGTAAGAAGTCAAGATCTCACTCGTGATGCTCACACCCTGCAAACATTTACAGAAAACAAGCTTGCCACTCTCCTAAAACCTCCACCTACCATGATTTCTCAGCCATCTCTACAGTTTGCATTCAGCAATTCTTCACTCTT
Organism: Antrostomus carolinensis; assembly: GCF_000700745.2. Classification (NCBI taxonomy): domain Eukaryota; kingdom Metazoa; phylum Chordata; class Aves; order Caprimulgiformes; family Caprimulgidae; genus Antrostomus; species Antrostomus carolinensis. The sequence goes on along the minus strand of NW_010325364.1, from coordinate 12,096 downwards.
TTATTAAAAAAGACAGTCTGCTATTCATTTAGAGGGTCATTCCCAAGACCTACACTCCTTTAATACTTCATTTCCTATTACGTATTTTCTCTCTCTTTTCTATCAGTGTATAGAGCAGATGTTCAGTAGCTGCCAGCTGGCTTTTCTTGAGCAGAAAACTTTCCAGAGAATCAGATTAAAATCATGATGGAGTCCTATTAGCAGGACTGAAAAAATGACCTTCAGCAAGCTTAAAGTATCTCCACCTTAAGTCTAGGGGTTTTATAGGTATCTCTCATTAGGGAACACCTCATTAAATGATTTTAAAGGAAAATTGAAAAGAGAATGTGGACAAAACATAGTACGTGCCCATTAAAAAAAAAGTATATATATTTACAATATTCTTAAATGGAACAATTTTATTTCTGTTTATATTTCCCCTTGTAGAAAATGAGACAGAACACCTTCTGATATCAGAGATTCTCTGCATGATTTAACAATAATAGACAAGTAACCATAAACAGGTATGCCTAGCCTTTGCTTTTCTGGGATAAAATGCCTTGGATTAAACAGGAGGACCTGGAAGCCTTCGTGCAGCAGGATAGTCATGACTTGGTCACCACAGACAGAAACATGGTGGGATGACTCTCATGACTGCAGTGCTGCAATGGATGGGTGTAAGTTCTTCAGAAGGGATAGGTAAGGAAAGAGAGGCAGTGGGGTGGCTCTGTGTTAGGGAGTGTTTTGATTGCATAGAGCTCGATGGTTGTGATGATAAGGTGGAGTGGTTATCAGTAAGGTTAAGGGGGGAGGCTAACAAGGCAGATGTCCTGCTAGGAGTCTGTTAGAGACCACCAACCAAGATGAAGAGGCAGATGAGACATTCTACAAGCAGTTGGCAGAAGTCTCACAACTGCTAACCCTTGTTCTCATGGGGGACTTCAACTTACCGGTCATCTGCTAGAAATACAACACAGCAGAGAGGAAACAGTCTAGGAGGTTCCTGGAGTGTGGGGAAGATAAATTCCTGACACAGCTTATAAGGGAGCCCACCAGGGGAGGTGCCTTGCTTGACCTGCTGTTTACCAACAGAGAAGGACTGGTGGGATGGCTGAACATGAACCAGCAGTGTGGCCAGGTGGTCAAGAAAGACAATGTCATCCTGGCCTGTATCAGGAATAGTATAACCAGTAGGATCAGGGAAGTTATCCTACCCCTGTACTCAGTACTGGTGAGGCCACACCTCGAATACTGTGTTCAGTTTTGGACCCCTCACTACAAGGAGGATATGGAGATGCTGGAGTATGTCTAGAGAAGGGCAAAGCTGGTGAAGGGTCTGGAGCACACATTTGGTGAGGAGTGGCTGAGGGTTGTTTAGTCTTGAGAAAAGGAGGCTGAGGGGAGACCTTCTCACTCTCTACAACTACCTGAAAGACGGGGGTAGAGAGAGGGGGGCAGTCTCTTCTCCCAAATAACAAGTGATAGGACAAGAGGAAATGGCCTCAAGTTGCGCCAGGGGAGATTTAGATCGGATGTGAGGAAGGATTTCTTTACTGAAGGGGTTATCGGGCATTGGAATGGGTTGCCCAGGGCAGTTGTGGAGTCCTCATCCCTGGAGGTATTTAAGAGTCATCTAAACATAGTGCTTAGGGACATGGTTTAGGGGATTTGTCAGTGTTAGGTTAATGACTGGCCTTGCTGAGCTTATAGGTCTTTTCCAATCGAGGCAATTCTGTGATTCTTATGATTCTGTGAGATGCATTTGTGATGAGTAGGTAGGTACCTTTTGGTCTGGATGATAGTTTCTTTAGTTCAATTCAGATTTACTGATTTTTTTACATTTTTTCCTAATGTATCAAATCCTACAGAATGAAAATTCTGGATTTTGCTTTTTCCTTCTAGTCTATCCACAAAAGTGTGATTTTTAAGACATTTCATAAGATTCAAAACATATTACTTGTTTTTAAAAAGTGTTAACATAACCTAATTAGCAAGAAAATCCATGGAATTTATGCAGATTATGTCTAACCTGTGATCCATAGTTCATGTCTCTTCCTTGTGTTAACAGAATATATGGAAATGTCTTTTATTCATTTTTGTAAAACACATCTATTTATGTTTTAGACATTTCATCTAATTAAATATTTTTGTAGCAGCTTAGACTGTCTTCCTAGCACAATTCAAAAGAAAGAATATAGCTAGAATAATATTATGTCCTATAATAGCTTTTATTCCATTTAATCCTTGACTGATGAAATATGCTCTTTGATCATCATTTCAGTTAAAAAAATTTGGGATCTGCTATTAATTGTTTTCCTGGTCTAAACAGACTACACCTTATGCCAGAAAATGTGATTTATAAAGGCGTTAGTAATTGCCACTTTTATTTTTACAGTAGAGAAGGCTCAGATGGATTCTAAAATAACCATCGTTTAGTTTTTTTTTAGTTTTTAGTTTAGTTTTTCTCAGCAATCTAATTTTAATATACTTCACTGTCCTTAAAGTTGAGTCCACTTAGAAATATTATGAACCTAAACTGGTAGCAAACTGTTATAGCAAACAATCAGCAAAAACTATTATTTATTGTTAGCCACTGTAACCAAGAATATGGTAATGAATAAGGAGAGCATAGATAAGTTAAATATATAATTCAAATCAGTTAATCAAATTGGAAATGGAGTTTACAGTGAATGAAGAAAAATCTGAATAAAAATGAGAGCTGACTGATTTTAACAAATTACAATAACACCAGTCTTCTGAGAACTTGTGAATGTTTCATATTTTTGTTTTCACGTTTTCCCAGAATAGTAGTTAGCTTAAAATCATAGGCCCTTTCTTTGCCAGTTTATTTTGTGTAAGTGACTTCATATGTCTGTGAGCAATTTAAGTTCTACATGTGTTCAAAGAGGCTGCCCATTAAATCAATCTTCTGAACTGAGGTAGGTTTGGAAGTATTTTTTTTTATCCTCTTAATGATAAAATTACAGTTTCTGAATAGTAAAGCTACATTAAAATATTTTTATCGTTTACATAGCCTTATATTTTCCTACTACATAACTATTGGTCTATTTATAACTCTTTTCCTCCTCCTAAATAATTTCTCCTCTGTGCTTGGCCAAATAAACTCTGAATGTTGGGGAAAAATCTAGCATGTCACACTACCAAGATATTCCATCGCATATTAAGCTCCCACTTCTTTAATTATGTCAGTCCCCTTCACCATACCAGGGACAATGCGAAAGTTAATAAAGAATTACCCACTAATACGAAGTAATCATTTTAATAGTGTTAATGGCTTTTTAGTTAGGTAAAATAACCTTGGAACAAAATACTGTAAGGGTGCCTTAAAACAATGTGTATAATAATTCTCTGATGTGTTTCTTCCTTTCATACAGACCACAGGTATACATAGCTTCTGTTTATGGAGGATGCTAGATCCATGTAAATAAGGAAAAATAATAAAGCTGTAAATATTTTCCAAGTAGTTCCACTGTCTGTGATCAAAGGTCTAGTTTTGATACAAACCATCTTGTGTGTTAGTTTGGTTCAAACTTTAGAGAAAATTGATAAATTATGAGAAATAGCGGTGAGAAAGTGGATAGGAAAGACCCATAAAAGATAACAAGGGTAAAAATGCAGGAAGAGGTAGAATAATTGAAATAATACAATCAGTAATTCAGAGATTAAAGATGAAAAGCACTGATGAGGAAGTGTATAAAACCTGAAAGAAAAAAATATTATGTGGAAAGGTGATAATTTAGCAACATCAAGGATGAGCCCATTCCAAGAAGCAAGAGAGCCCACCCTTCCCTTTCTGACCAATGAGTATCTACCAGCAAAGGAAAGTTAAATGTCTTGTCTTAAATAGCAAGCATATTAAGTGTTAATCTGTCAGATTATTAGCCTTGGTCATCTGTTGAATATATTTACAGAAAAAAAAATAATTGCTTTGTATTCTTAAATAATGCGTAAATTTCCTGCAGAGTCTCTTTGTAACTTGGAAGAGGCACCTGTATTTTGACCCAGAGATGAAAAGTTATAAGACCATCTGAGCTGATAGCACAAATATGCAAAATAATCACATTTTACATCTGTAAAAACTACTAAAAGATTACATTGTTAGAATACTTTAATCCATTAAACAATCCAGAGTTCTTCAATGACAGATTAAACAATTTTTTGTAATTCATTGTCAGACTTCTATCAATTTGTCAGTGTCTGCCTTAATCCTTTGGATGTATAGTGATTTTTTTTTTTTTTTTTCATTCAAGGTTATACGGTTAATTCATTCAGGACAAATGAATTGTCTGCCTTTTTTTTAATATCTATCTTAAAATGCAATTGTTTTTAATGATGTACTTGCCCTTGGTAACTTCTTCCAAATAAAATTAATCTTTGATGGTAATATTCTTCACATGCTGTATCATGTCAAGGACTATAAATGTACCATCACTATTTTTAAGTTACTTTATAGCTGTAGAAGTACTAGCAATTTATTAGCTCTTTTACATTGTCATCATAATTATGTATTTCACATAGTGAATAAATTATTAACTGTTGTCAAAGTAAGTATTTTATTACAAAAAAGAAACAAAAACAAAAACAAAACCCCACCACTCTGTCAGAAAGTGTGAAAGGCCATAGCTCTGCTTTTACCTGAATCCTAGAACAAGACGATATGAGCTATTTTGTGCTTTTGGTGTCATTCAGAGAATGCTGTTGCTGTGAACTGCAGTTTAACTTGCTCTACACAACTAAATATGAGAGAGTATATGTATACTTGAGGTCCTGCAGTGTCTTATTCCACTGTATCATATGCGCTGCTTAAAAAAAAAAAAAAAAAAAAAAGGAGAGAAAGTAGGGATTGTCACTAGTCTTAATATTAAAAAGGAATGATCATTAAATGTTCTAGAAGAAATAATTTCAGGGTGTCCATATTTGACAAATTAAAATGTATATTCCCTGTCCCATGAATGTGGACATTAAATGAGGTACAGGAACAAATGATCACGTTAAATTAATTTTCCTGTTTGAAAACACATGTAGTAACAAGCAAGTATAACTTGCAAGTTTAGGCTTTGTGGAAAGGAGGGAGGTAGAGAGAGAAAGAGGAAAGGAAAGAAGGAAAGAAGGAAAGAAGGAAGGAAGGAGGAAAGGAAGGAAGGAAGGAGAAAGGGGCAGACAGACAAATGTTCATTATCCAGAACTTCATATTGGCTAGTGCCTTTATTGCACTAAAACATTATTGTAGCATCCATGGAAGAGTATATATTTTACTGGGCAACATTTGAAGGAACATGTGTGCCCAGAACATATTACTCGTCCTCTCAGAAAACAGCATAAGGACAAATGGTCAATGATTGACCTGTTATTAGTATACACCCCACAGCAACATGTCAAGAAGATGAAAACAGTTTCCAATTCCTTCATCAGGATTGCATTATTAATATATAAAATTGCAGGCATAGATCTACAAGAATCAGTTCAGCCTGTGGCCAAATGTCTGAATTGTAGAAAGAGTTTACATGACTGTCTTGGTTTTTAGCTTAAACAGAGCTGGGTTTCTTTTTCTGTAGCTAGAATTGTGCTGCTTTTTGTGCTGAAATTGTGCTTTCAGCCTGGGACTTGTTATAAGACAGACACTGATTACATACCAGTGTTTGCGTTTTTGTCACTGGAACTGAAGGACCTTGAGTTCTGTTAGTCAACAAGTCCAAGATCTAAGGGGGTGAGGAATATTTAAATTAATAAACTAAATTGGCATTTGAATATGCCAATGGGATATTCCATATCATATCACATTATGTCCAGTATGTTAGTGAGGGTCTCTTCCTCTTTTAGCTCTCTCTGGCTTTCGCTCAGGCTCTCGCTCTTCCAGGATTGCAGTTTCGGTTCGGGATTGTCGCTTTTCTGGGATCGTTATCTGGGAACAGGCTGAGGTTGGTCAGCTGGTGGTGAGCAGTTGCACTGGGTTATCGCTCATTTGTATATTTTGTTACTGTTATCATTATCACTACTATTTTAATATTAGTATTATTTTAAGTTTTCTGTTATTTCTACTATTAAACTGTTCTTATCTCAACCTACAAGCCTTCTTATCCTTGCCCCCAATCCTCTCCCCTATCCCCTGAGGGTGGGGTGGAAGTGGATGAACGGCTGTGTTGGCTGGTAGCCAGGGGCTAGCCCAGTGAAACTATCACAATGCCAATCAAGTACAAGTAGAGCTGATGCGCTCAAGGGGAAAATTTTCAATTGCTTCTGTACAGAGCACTACATGAAAAGACATGTGTGAAATATGTTGTTATGAATGTTAATTGGTATAAAAAAATTACATTATTTTAATCTGCAGGCATGGTTGTCATACTTAAGCAGTGGGTTGTGTTAGCTGTTCAGAAATACAAGACAGAGATTAGAATGATTTGAATGCTATAATAATTGTTTAAAAACTGACTAGATAAGATACAATAAAGTAAAAATAATGGGGCCATCATAACACTGATTGATGTATGGCTATTGTATTGAAATGCATAGGTTTCACAAATAATCATGAAGGGCAATGACAAGGGTTATGATCAGACACATTTTTGGTGTCCCTATTAGCTTTGTTTTATAAATAATATCAATTACTAAAGTTGTTTTTGATGCATAACTTAAGTGAGGATTCCAAAAGGAGATCAAGGATCATGCTTGTTTAAAAACATGAACTTTGCAATAGATCTTATGTAATCAGTTTAGTATGTATCGAATTTATAAAATTTATGATTAAAGATACACTCTTCTTGATCATCTGAGTAATGGTAATAACAACAAACAAAAAGCTGTCTCAGAAAAAATGTAACACATCAGCATTTCAAAGGACTGACCTATTTTTTAACCTTCTCCAAGCCAAAAGAAACTCAATCCTAATTCCATAATTCTGAAAACTTTCACTTATTAGGTTATATCAAAGTAGAAAGTGCATACATATGCTTAATGATTTAAGCACCACTTTGTTGTTATTTCTAAAGTGCTATACAAAAATGCAGTTCTAACACCTCAAACTCTAGAAACTGGTTAAATATTTTATTATATATACGTGAATTCCACTTTTATTTTTAGAATTTTTAACTGATGTCCCCTTAATAAGGATCTATTCCAGATACAGTAGTAGATTATGTATTCTGCAGTGATTACAGGGCTTGGCTGAGAAGTCTTCACTCCTCTCCACCCCCCCTATTGATATACAGTAACCTTAGAGGATTCTTCGCATACCAGTTACATTTTTTCTGTGGGACCTTCTTCGACATTATACTTTTCCCTAGTGTGTGAACACATCTGTTTTCTGACTTTCAAGTTACTTCCAGTAATTATTTCACAGCTGGTCAAGAATATGCTAGCAATTATTTTATTTACAAAATACTGATTAATTAAAACCAATTTGGAGTAAAAACATATCAATTTTGAATATTACTTTGATCACAAAATTTTTCTTAATTCTTCCTCCTCACACATCTACAGCCAAATCACACATCCAAGTCATGGATCATTTTGGTTTCTTAGGAAATCAGTCTTTCAATGTTTGAAAATATTTCATGATAGTTTTCTGTTCAGCTACCATTCATCTCATGCTTGACTTTCACTTAAAGCTATATGCTCTCTTCTGTATATGTTCCTGGATGCAACAGGAGGGAGAAGACAGCAGGGAAGTGTATTGACAATCCATCAAAAGGCAAAAAATGCCTTTCAGTAATTCTTGCAAGGAGTATAGAGACAAAGACAGCAAGTTTTCTACTGCAAATGCTTTCCTTGCAGCAGAATGTGGGGAGTTCCTGGGAATAAAGATGTCCAGATGTGGGGACACTCTGAGTCAGGAGCATCATCCAAGGGGTAATGACAAGTCATTATGGTTTTTCTTTGAACCGAGTTCTTCAGCAAAATGCCAAGGAACAGCCAAAGGAACAGCCAAAGCCTAGGAACAGGAGTGATGGGTGATATCTCTGGAGAATTGAAAATAATAAAGGATAAACAGGACACATGTACCTTACATCCCTAACTTCTTAAAAGTTTTTCTTCTATGGAACTTAATCTTCTCTTCTCAAGGTCTTTACCAAGCTCTTTCTGTAGCTGCAATCTACAGACCCTGACTAACATTTTCCTGTCCACTTTAGTCAAGGTCTGTGCACTGAACAGACATATATCAAAAAATAAGAGAAGGGTATTTCTTGGGGATGGAAGAGATACCAGCCAAAGCTTCCTGTCAATACACAGAAAAGGGCAAAAATTGTATGGAGAGAACAATCATAGTAACTATGCATGTCTAAAAGGGATGACTGATCATAAGTCAAAGGATTTGTAAGAGGGTATGAATATATTTCCTACTGTTTCTTAAACCAACAATGAAGCAATAACAATTACTTAGACCTGTCCAAATACCTGTTTCCTTACAGGAAAGGATATGAAGGGGAACTGTCATCAGTTCATTTAAAATGTCCTCCTATCATTGCTGCTGAAGCTACTGAACTGATTTTAACACTTTCACACTACATCACCTTTCACTTTGTCCAAACTCATAGCTGAGAGGTGGGTTGGTCATCTGGTACCAGATAGCCATACTAATGAGATGTGGACACTAATTTGTTTCCCCCTCTTTGAGACAGATAAAAGATCAGTATGATTCTTCATACAAGATCCTAGAGTTGGGGAAGGGAAAGTTTATGACGTATCCTTTTTATAGAAAGCTGTGACCTCCTTGTGTAGTAGAGGCAATTGGTACCAGGTAAACTATATCTTACTCTCTGAAACTTCCTCCCCAATCTAAAGAAAACAAAACAAAACAAAACCAAAACAAACCTATGGGAGCTTTTGAAATCTGGACACCAACTTCTTCAATCTATTGATTCACAAATATTTTACAGTATTGGTTTAATTTCCATGAGAAAAACATTGTAGTTAGATATTGTCAACACTTAGCATTGCAAAGCTAACACTTTGTATCAACCAGAATATTTCTTCTGTAGGTCTAGGATGTCTAGATTACAATAGGTTCCTAAGATACAGTCAGGATCTATCAGATAAACAGGTGACTTCAATAAAGCAACAAATGTAAGAGGTGGTGCTGACTTAAATTCTCATCACATTTTTTTCAGACATTCAACATGAAAACTGATGGTGCTTGAATAGTGTCAGATTTTTAAAGCCTGAAATGGAGGAGAGGAATTGAATCATTATGACACTTGTAAGATGTTGAGATCTCAAAATCCCACTGTCTGAAATCATTGTTTCTTTCAGGACTTTGGTATATGTGATATCATTTTGTAAAGCCATGTTAATTTTTCTGATATAGTTTTACTTATATTCAAAAGTATTTTTATGTAATAATAATTTCAATACTGAATGAGCATTAAATATTAAGAGTAATTATTCTAAGGATTCAATTACCATAAATGTTTATTAAAGTGTAAACGTTTGCAAAAATTATGTTTTAACTTCATTAATAAAATAATCTTTTTTGGAGTGCATTATCTATAGAATTATTTATATAACAAGGCAGATGGATGACTGAAAGCTTAACAGGTACATGTTATTTAGAGTGTCTGAGAAGACATGTCTGATTACTGTGACTAAAATGGTAGATGTTACTCTTCATTTCAAAAAACAGTCTCAGATTTTGCCTGTTCTCTCATTCAAATGCTTTCATGACAGACATGCTAAATAAACTTTCTATTTAGCTTTGAAAATTATTCCTGTGGGTTTTTTGCAAGTGTATTTAGTTTGAAGACACATGGAACTAGGTGGACATTGATATATTTCATAACCTGTTCTGTATTTGATGTAAAAATCCCTAACTTAACTCCCACTAATATCTGCAAGATTTTTTCCCATTGGTAACTACAGTTATTAAAGCAGATGACTTGCACAAAAAATTCTAGGTGTAATATTTCACTCTTTTTCAGGTCTCTACAGACTGACATTTATAATATGTCCATCCGTGATGATTTTTTTTTTTTCAATTTCATTTGCCTTTTGTTCTTATTTTCCTGAAGTCATCCAGGTTTATGAAAAATTCCACCTCCCCCCATGCCATTTTTTCAAACAATTATCGTTGCAAAGAATGTTTGAATTGTATTTGAAAAACAAACAGATAAATAGACAAGTGTTTCTTAATGGTTCATGTCATTATGTTTCATGTCCTTTGTTCACTGTTGTTTTAGCTTTATTGAATCCTATAATAAAATAATATTGATAGGCATTGCTGTTCCAGCATTTAAGAATTCTAGACTAAAACTGTGTTATATTAAGCATTGTAGAAACATCTAAGAATAATGTTTAGAATCTAGGTGATGATTACACATAGACAAAATGCACAGAAGAAGGATATTATGCAGCCCTACAGTAATAACAGTAAGATACAGTCTGATCATTGTGTATTTATTTGTAAACATTGCAGTAATTATGAAAATATTCCCATGCAACTCACTTAAAACTAAACTGACATCCTTATGGAGTTGTCGTATAATTTCTCTCCCTGTTGCACGGACACTATGGACAGTTTAAAAGCAAGCAAGTAAACAAACAAAGTTGATTTATTTGGTCCTTTGAATAGGGTAACTCTCATGTGGGGAACATCTCAAACAGGACAATTAGTCACTGTTCAGATGGAAATGGGAGTCTCTTGCAAGAATGTGTAACAGCAACTTCAGCTGGATCAGGTCTGATTCTTCTGCTAAAGTCTTGTAATGCATGTGGCTCATAGTACTGTTTGACCACCTCAGCACACATATGATCCATTCTCATAGAGTTGCTTAATCCACATGTAAAACATCTCCCCACTTTCTTCAGTATGTAAGTATGATAGATTGTCCTATGTGACCATTTCTGCATCTGCAGGAAATTTGTATTGCTTAATTACAAGTCTTTTAGCTATATACATTTTGATCAATTTTGCAGCTGGAACCACTTAGGGAAGTCTCTGGAAGGAAGGGCCAGATTCTCCACTCAGGACATTAGTTAACATAGTGAAACACACAGCTCTGTACCTGCACAGGAGGAGCTGCCTGGAGGGAGTTTTCAGGACAGTCTGAAATTCCCACCTAGAGAACTCCTACATCAATTAATCAAGTTGTGAGTGTTGCCGAGAGTTCAGTCAGCACCAGTTAATCAAGTTGTGCAAGTTTCTAAGGGTTCAACTATTCACATAGTACCAAGTCGCTCCATTTACTCAAACCTATCCTTTATCTCATATATGAAGATGACTGACTGGGGAGTTCCTGGACCAGCCAGAGAACTAGTTTTCCTCAGGAATACACAGGTTTTTCTTCTGAGGTCTTCATTTGGAATGTTATTCATTAACTATTTTTTAATAGATGAAATAGTCTACAGCTGTAAGTTAGCTAAAGAGTACACATAGGAGAAATATTGATCCTTCATCCCAGCGTGTTTTTATGGATGAAGAATGTGTCTGTCCTCAACAACATACAGGATCTACTGGATCTTGGAGTATTTTGACATTATGCTATTCACTCTTCTTTACTTTTTTATTTTTTATAACTAGAACACATAGAAGAATTATATAATAGTAATGTGATTATCTATATTGAGAAAGGTACATTTTTCTTTGGAGTACTGGGTTTTCGATATATATATAAGCAATTAGATTTTCCCCCTATTGTAAGCTGTGCATATATCTCTGATACCAATCCCTAATTTGACTCTTCCAGCTTTAAGATATTTTTAGATAAAATTTAAGATAAAAATATTAATGATATTGACAAAATAAGCCTGACATGCTGACATGAAATGATGTTTACATTAACTATGACAGAAGAAACATGACTAGAATAACATCCACGAGTCAAGATGGAAAGGAATGTTAAAATTTCCTAGCCTTTTTTTACACATACATGTTACATATTTATACTTCTGACATATTCTACTTAATTCTAAAAAATAGTTTATTGGAAAACTATGTAAACAGCTAAAATTAACATTATATGAAAATACTGTTATGTTTCAGAAAAAAAATCTGTTCCCTTTATTAAAACTCTTGCTCATTAAATTATTAAAATATTTGGATTTTTTTTTCTTACCCCTACATGGAGCATTAGAAATGTTTGTGTTTATGGATGTGTATATATTTAT
>NW_010325363.1:0-5690 GCF_000700745.2 Antrostomus carolinensis | reverse complement strand
GGATGGAGCCAGGCTCTTCTCAGTAATGTCCCATGGCAGGACAAGAGGCAATGGGTGCAAGCTGGAGCATAGGAGGTTCCATGCAAACATAAAGAAAACTTTTTCACTGCGAGAGTGACAGACCAGTGGAACAGCCTGCTCAGAGGTTGTGGAGTCTCCTTCTCTGGAGACATTCAAAACCCACCCGGACACATTCCTGTGTGACCTACTGTAGGTGATCCTGCTCCGGCAGGGGGGTTGGACTAGATGATCTTTCGAGGTCCCTTCCAGTCCCTAACAGTGTGTGATTCTGTGTGATTCTAAATTCTAGCTGCAACAAGGTGAAGAAATTACATCCAGTTTCCAAGGAAAGAAATTAAGGATTTAATGCTGTAGTAAAAGCATTTAAATCATTACAAATGAATTTATCAGGAATTAATTCCTGTTGATTGATGTGCTAAGTGGAACCATGTAGGACATTAAAAGGATCTTGTACAAATCTTGATAGTATTTGCTGCTGCTTCTTAGTGAGTATGTGCATGTTCTGCTATTAATCTGTTTGGAGCCACCTACACCTGTGAGGTTTCTGGCTAGTAAAGTCCTTGTGCGCACATATTGGGAGTTGTGTGTTCTGCTTCAGCTCCAGAAGGGCACCAGCTTTTGCCTCAGTATTTCTGACTCATTCCACATCACATAATTTTGTCAGTACCCAATTGCAGAAAGCGTCAGCTCTGCTATTTAAAGCAATTAGTAAGAGTTCTTAATAAAATTGGTATACATTCAGTATTTTTTAAAATTTTAGTTCAGTGTGCCCTTTGTAGCCCATTTATTTTCTTAGGAAACATTCTGGTTACAGGTTGGCCTCTCTAAGATGTACTCAAACTCGTGCTATAGCTTTATAAGCCACAGTGTTGCACAGCTATGGCATTCATTATGGCAGGCACTCCAAGGGTGATGAAATTTGGGATTCAAATTTTCTCTGGGGGAATTCTAAAGCTTTTGCTTCAGACCAAAGACATGAACCTCCATGTGTTGTCTTAGTACAAAGATGCAATTCCACAAAGCACCTGCATCTGCTAAAAATGCCTTGTTGAAGCAAACAAGACAACAAATCCTTTGATATGCAGTAAAGAGCATGGGTGTCTTTTTGATATTTCCCCAACCATGTTTCCTTTGGTATTGTCATTTGAAGGGTTAAATGTAGCAAAGAAGTTTCTTTTATTCCTTCCCTACCAGCCAAGGTGTCCATCAAAATGACAAATTATTTGTTAAAAGGTACCTGGAATGGTACCTTCACAGTACTGAAAATCTTCTTAAGTACTTCCATATACCATAAAATATTATTTTTTTAATCAGCTACCTGTCTTGAATGAAAGGAATTCCCACCCAAGGAAAAATGACCTTATCGTGATCATTCATATTTTTCCCATAGAGACAAGGTTCATGTCTTGGAATTCATAGAATCATAGAATCATAGAATGGTTTGGGTTGGAAGGGACCTTAAAGATCATCCAGTTCCAACCCCCCTGCCATCAGCAGGGACACCTTCCACTAGACCATGTTGCTCAAAGCCTCATCCAGCCTGGCCTTAAACACTTCCAGGGAGGAGCAGCCACAACTTCTCTGGGCAACCTGTTCCAGTGTCTGACCACCCTCACAGTGAAGAACTTCTTCCTAATATCTCATCTAAACCTCCCCTCTTTCAGCTTAAACCCATTTCCCCTTGTTTTGTCATTAATTGCCCTTATGAAAAGTCCTTCCCCAGTTTTCTTGCAGGCCCCCTTCAGGTATTGGAAGGCCACTATAAGATCTCCCTGGAGCCTTCTCTTTTCCAGGCGGAACAGCCCCAACTCTCTCAGCCTGTCCTCATAGGAGAGGTGCTCCAGCCCTCGGATCATCCTGGTGGCCCTTCTCTGGACTAATTCAAGGCGAGATGTTTTTCTGTAGTTCTGGATCCTGCTGTCAGTGATAATTCCACTGACAACAGAACAGCATGCCTTTTCTCTGGGTGGGGAAACATATTTGTGTTTCACTGGAATCATCTGTTTAACAGAAGCACAAGAAACTAAACCACAAAATCTAAAAAGGGACGTTTAAATGTGTTTTTCATAGGAACAGATCTGTAATAAAACCAATAAAATCCAGTGTTTAAGCTTTGTGGAAACAATTTAATGATCAGCTGCAGCAATAAACACCTTTCCATTTTGATTCTTAACTCCTCCATGCAGTGATTAATTGCTCCATGAAAGGCAAACATATAACATTAAATCTTAAGTACAACATCCTGTTTTAGGGATGCCAATACTGCAGTTCACTTGTTTTTGAACCTGTTGAGCATTTAAAACGAATTTCAAGGGAGAAAAAGAAAAGAGGAAAAAAAAAGAAAAGTAAAACTCAAACCAGGGTTGCCACCTGAGTGCGATAATACACTTTCCCAACAGATCAATACCTGAAGAAAAACATGTTGGCGGTCTCAGCCCATATGTTGTTTTTACTGACAGTAAGTGCTAACATGGGATAAAGCCACGCAGCCTTTTGCACGCCTTGTCACATTTGTTACGCACTAGGGCCTATAAGGGTCTGAACTCTTGTTAGAATCTGCAATGTAATTGATCACTGGAGTCCTGTCACCCGCTGAGGTACACTGACAGGAACCGTTTTCAGCTATTTTACTGAATAGGAGCTTTCTTACCATAAACTCCCCATATACCCTAGAAACACCAGTAGACTCTGGCAGGGCTTTTGCTGGTTCAAGCAGCTGCAGATGGTCCCAGCTACCACTTGGTTTGAACACATCATACTGCGCAGCATGACCCTCTTGGAACTGAACTTCTGCTTTGATTTACATGCTTGGCTTTGGATTCCTGCAACTTCTGCCAACTGCTCTTGCCTCTCTTTTGTGGTTTCTTCTGTGGCATGCCCCCTCCCTGGAAGTGTTCGAGGCCAGGCTGGATGAGGCTTTGAGCAACCTGGTCTAGTGGAAGGTGTCCCTGCTGATAGCAGGGGGGTTGGAACTGGATGATCTTTAAGGTTCCTTCCAACCCGCACCATTCTATGATTCTATGATCACTGGAGGCTTCTCAGACGTGAATCTACTCACTGACCTTCTACAGGAAACATTTTCTATAAAACGATGTCTGGCCCTTGTGCTTATTTTTCTGCTGTGGGATACAGGAGGCAGAGTGTTGGTGGATAAAATATGCCATGAAGTAAAAAGTTGGTGAGTTTATCTTTGTCGATGTCAAATACCTTCTAATCTGAGCATTTTTAAACCTAAGGTCTCGTTTGATTTTGGAACTGAAATTCAAGTAATTTAAAAGACATGTTTGTGGAAGCCAATAGCTCTGAACTTGTTTTTTTTATTTAAGAATAGGGCAGGCCACTTCCATTTAAGCAGAACTGCAGGAAATCACATGGATACAGATGGGCACAAAGCCCGATGCTTGCTCGTCTCCCCTCCGTGCTCTTTCTGTACATACGCTGAGGCTTTGTTAGGAACCGACAGGTCCGGCAGCAGGAGACAGGAAGTTCTGCTACAGAGAAATTGCCAGATTTCTGTTCTCCAATTACAAGGAAAAAAAATTAAATAAATTCCAGAACAACATGATTCGCAAGCCTACTGATACTGAGCATGAACTGTGATTCAGATTAGAATTTCTGTGGGAATACTTCTCTCTAGATGATGTCCAGAAACGGCGTAATTAACATATCTGGATTCAGAAGCCAGGAAGTGAAAAATCTGGCGCCTTTACACACTAACGCAGGCTTACCGAGGAACACTAGGATCTGCTTTTCCTGCGTTACATACTAGCTTTTAACATTAATTAATATTGAAGCTTTATACTGGTCAACTAGTGCAGGCTGAAAGCTTCTCATATTTTCTTGCTTAAAGATGATCCTCATGAAAATGTTCAAAATTAAAATTCTAAATTACTCAAATAAAAACTACGTATTGCTTTCACTTCCTTTGTTTCAACTATTTTACCATTTAAGATGTTACTTTATTTCATGTCATGCAAATTTTAACAGGATAAGTATTATAAGTTGTCCCTATATTGCTTACCAGCCTATGTTTTGGCACTGGCTGAACAAATAAAGGATTCTTTATATTTTCTATTAAATTTTTCAGAATTTTTTTTCCACAGTAATGAACAGACGAGTTTTAATTTTTTACCCCATTAGGGCAGACGGATGTTTTAAAATATAAAGATTTTACAGGGACCAGATTTCTGTTTTCCAACTTTCTGCTAAATTAATTACTGCAACGTAAGTAACACTGAATGCTTTGTGAATCAGATTTAGGACCATTACTACAAAAAATTATTTAACTTCCCGATGTCTGCACACTGAAAAGTCTTTATATTGTTTCTGTCATAATTTATCTATTTGCAAACACACTGAGGGGCTGTGCTTAGGGCAGGCAGGAGAAAGCATTTTAGTTGCTATCATTTGCTTAGTCTGCAGAATGGGGGAAAGGAGGTGAAGGCATGGGAGTTGCCCAGGACCCTCCTCTTCAGTCGATGATCTCCTGCAAAAATACCCATCCCACTGTCACTCCTTCTCCAGGTTCATCCATTTCTTTGAAGGCAGGGCTGGAAACTGATTAAAAATACTCCACTTACAGTCAACAATAAAGGTATATGGTCTTTGGTATATAGAAAATATGCAATGCATGAAAGGAAGGAAGGGTACTGGTCTTCCTTCATGCAATGTGAATGAAGGAGTTGGCGAAACGAACTGGACTGGGTTATCTGGTCAAGGCAGCAGGTGTTAGGAGGGTCCAGTTTCTCTTCATATTCCTATAACAGGAATCAGGATTAGGGAAGAGAAAGGGAGAAGGTGGAGAACTAACAGATTTAGTTTATAAGTTTGATTGGAAATACCGGGAGTTGAGAGGTATGTTTTTTGAGGGTGGCTATGCTTTCTGTCATCAGATCCCAAGACCCATTTTTTAGTAGAGGTGATATTTTGGCAGCTTATGCTCCACAGTTACTAGAAAGAAGGACTGGACTGGTGTTTGCTTATGTCAGAGCCAGGGAGGGTGGCAGAAGCATGGCTGCACCAGCTTGCTCCAACTGTCACAGACCCTTCTTCACTGCTGAGCTTGGTTGGTTTGGAAGCACAGTATGGTCCCTCTGCAAACTGGGGGCCATCAGCCCCATTGGCATCACTGGCAGAGCCAAGAATCATAGAACTGTTTGGTTGGAAAAGACTTTTGAGATCATCGAGTCCAGCTCTACCTGTCCACTACTAAACTGCATCTCTGAGCACCACATCTACCTGTCTTTTAAACACCTCCAGGGATGGTGACTCAACCACCTCCCTAGGCAGCCCCGTTACATTGCCTGAAAACCCTTTCAGTGGTTATTTTTCCTGACAAATTTTTCGTGACATCCAATCTGAACCTCCCTTGGTGCAACTTGAGGCCATTCCCTCTTGTTCTATCACTAGTTACCTGGGAAAAAAATGCCCACACCCGCCTCGCTACAACTTCCTTCTAGGTAGTTGTAGACAGTGATCAGGTCACCCCTCAGCCTCCTCTTCTCCAAACTAAACAACCCCAGTTCCTTCAGCCTCTCCTAAGACTTGTTCTCCAGCCCCTTCACCAGCTTCGTTGCCCTTCTCTGGACACGCTCCAGCACCTCAATGTCCTTCTTGAAAAGAGGGGCCTAAAACTGGACACAATACTCGAGGTGCGGCCTCACCAGTGC
>NW_010325362.1:26272-27814 GCF_000700745.2 Antrostomus carolinensis | reverse complement strand
TCGGGGGAAGGGGTGTCTTTCCTCTCTCGGGGTTCTGGGAGCAGCTCACGCCGAGGCTGGGAGTGGAGCGGGGGGACAGAGCTTGTGGTCCAGCAACTTTCCCAAACCGGTTCTAACGTGTAGTGAGTCCGTGTGCGTGGGAGCGCGGGTGGGTGCGAGGTGACCTTCTGGCGGGGTTAGGAGGATGAGCCGCGGCGTGGACTGATTCCCTTATTCACGTTTATTGCAGTAAAACATGCTGAGGAAACGCTGTGGTATTGTGAAGCAAGAAATATGGGACAGCTATCGCAAGGGAGAGCCTGCTTTATCTCCTGCTTTTCTTTACTGGCTGTCATGATTTACCAGGTGGAAGTGTGAAAGGCCAGCTTTGCTTTCCAGGACACAGAAACGGGGTGAAGATGCCTCCGAGTGTCAGAGACCGGGCTTCGTCCTCAGAAGCAGCTGTTTGCCTGTGGGCTCCATTCAGTCGTTAACGGCAGGGAGGGGCTCAGTAATAACCCGCGGTCATTAGGTGGCAGCCAGGAGGGCAGGAACTTGGCCATGGGGTACGACAAAAGCTGGATCTCGAGGAACGAAAGCCATGCCCCGTACCAGGCTGTCACCAGAGCTCTGGGGATGAGGAACACCTCGGCTGGGCAGATGGTGTGGCATGGCGGGAACGCCAGCCAGGCTGGTGCCGCGGAGGGCGAGGAGCACGTCCAAGAGCAGAGCTACAGGCATTTCACTACCACGGTGCAAGTTGTCATCTTCATCGGCTCTTTGCTGGGTAAGTGAGTGTTGCTGGAGTTTTTTGTTGATGTGGTTTGTTTATCCTTCCAGTCAGGGACTGCAGACCAAACGGTGACTGGCATCATCCCCTGCCTTAGTGACTCTTCTTTTTGCATTTTAGGTCCTTGGCTGGATGATTTCAAGTTCCTTGTGGATTTTTGATGTGTAAAAGCTGTTACTATAAAATGCTCTTCATCACAGATGAGAACTGGTACATTATATGTCTGTATTACTTAGTAAACTTTTCTGTCAGAAATTAAATGGGCAAAAATTAAATGGGTTGTTTACACCCTTATTTTTAACTTTTACAGGAGCTGTTCTCTTTACCATAGAAAATGATGGGGAGTGTTTTAAACAAGTTTTACTGAATTTCTGTTTCACACTGGAGTAATTCTATATTTGTGTCCTGCAGATTTTAAATTAATCCTTTGGAAGTACTGTGTGGTGTAAATAGGTATGGCCATGTGCAATCTTGCATACCTGTTAAAGTAGGAATCATACACTTCAGATATGTGGTAGCAAACTAGTAATATATTGCCATATAACTTTAAAATCTGTGTACAGTTGCTTTCTAGGTGCTTTTATAGTGTCTTGTTTTGTTAGGAATGCATGTATGTTTCTTCCAAAAAAAAAAAAGGCAAAATAAGCTTTATGGTGAGTTAAGTTAGTGCTGTTTGGGAGATCAGTAAGCTGGATTTCAATAAAATGCCACTACTATCTAAATCATTCAAACCTATTTACTGAAAATTCTGAGGCTTTTCATACCAGGCTTGA